>NW_020170582.1:54077-55831 GCF_000524195.1 Echinococcus granulosus | reverse complement strand
CTAATTGTTTAAGCGACTCTCTCTCGTCAAAAAATCAAATGCTTTCTTTAGCACCACCACCGCAATCGTACTGCCTTCAATCGTTGACTAAGGTTTCGATGATAGAAATGAGGCGGAATGCACGTCCATGTGGCCTAATAAACTCACCGGACACGCCAAGGTTGGTCAACATCAGAAGACAGAGGCCCATTGGTCCCCCAATAATGTACATGCATACCATGGAGACAATGGCACCAGTTCGTTGCATTCCGACTCCGCGAATGATTCCCGAGCATACAGCCTTTAGAAAAAAAAAATTTATAGTCTAATGCTAATGCCTCCTTTGAGAAATGCCATATTTTACTTTGTGCTAAGTAATTTTGCGCATTTGCCTTTACAATTTTATATTTCAAACAAATGTTTAGTTCTAACCACCTCATCCCTGGTACTTCGAGCAGTTTCAAATAAACAAGTGAATAGGATTTTTTTCATGTGCTGATTTTGCCCTTTAACTGCTATACTCTTTCCACACCTTTTGGTAATTAAAATTATGCAAAAAACAATCGCTTTCGACACACTTTAATGCAGTTTGGTTAATATGGGCGGAAGTTTAAACAGCTAAGTAACTCTTACTCCTAACAGTCACACCGAGAAATGTCGCTGCCAACATACTCTATGAGAAGTGTCAATTATCGCTTTGTTAACATCATGGGGTTTTGAATCGGTCGAGTTAATCTTGCAGCTAGAAAAAATTCAAAATTCAGCATACAATAAAGCATATTGATGGTCGTCATCGCTTACCACTAACGAGTCAGTAAAAAGAAAACACGGTATAACGATAAGCCCGTCGGCAGCCATTTGAATAAGTTGTCTGCAAACAAAATAATCTGCTATTCAGTCCGATGGAACAATAACTGTAACACATGGACATAGTTCAAAAGTTGGCTATGATAATGGAGGAAGCAGGCATTAAAAATTCGTTGTATCATGCAGGCTTATGATTCAACGAAAGAGTGAGTTAGCTGTCGAGTTCAGCAAAATGATGAAATTTCGTTCACGCAAGTGTGAATCTTCCTTGCTGGTAAGAAACCGACTTGTAGATGAAATTAACAAAATTTATTTGTGGCTTGAAACTATGATACCTGCAATGCTATTGTTTTTTTTCCATTTCTTGCTAACTTCCCACCTATGAGATGCAAGCATATTGCACGCACTTAAATTGTCCTAAAAGGTGGGGATAGAAGTGGATATCGGTCACGTCCCAGCAATATCGAACTGACCGGCTAACAACACAATTTAAGTGGGGGACTTTTATCGTGATGCGAAAATACCTGCAATTACTTCATGCAAGGACAGTGTTTTGAGCCTAAGATACACTGAATCCACGAAATACACTCCGCGGGGAGCAAATTTCGTCCGCATAGCCACCTGAATAGGTTAAGACATGTTTTAAGGTGACCACATCAGTGTGCTAGGTGCAAGACGCTCAACACCTCTATGTGTAGCCATAGTCGCGAGGAATAAAAGCGAACCCTTGAATTTGCTCACAAAGATAAAAGACTAACAGCTGTGAGGGGATTAGAGAAAACAATTACTTTTGGATTTGTCCATACTTTGGCTTACACTGGACCTAGATCTAGCAAGGTTTGTGCCTTGCACACCAAATCGCAATGTTATCTTTGCACAGACAGTGAATATGGACGTTTCGAGTCGTACTGCAACTTAATCGGTATAGTTTGCTTGACTTCCAAAAGGTTGGCCTTTTTTAAGAAAAG
>NW_020170582.1:52135-53977 GCF_000524195.1 Echinococcus granulosus | reverse complement strand
CCACCACGAAGTCGAGCGTTCGCCCTTAACATTTCAATGATTTACTGATTGGACGACTTTATAATTGCACATTTTAAGAAAATACGTGGTAATAATACTCTCGAATCCGATGAATTTTTCCTTCTCAAAGCTATTTTGCCTTATATACGCCTAAATTTGGGCAACAGACTCTTTGCCGCATATACCCATTTACCAAATCGTAGATCAAATTAAACTTCATGCTTCACACCATGAATTGAAGCAGCTGACCATTGGGCTGCTGAGAATGCCTACAGTCCTGGGAGATTCATTAGCGTAGTTTTTGAAAAGGTTTGATTTGTTGACCAGTGTCTGAACACTCTAGAGGGTCAAGTTCTCGCTCAGTCCTTCTGTTTGACACAGAACGCGAAGATGAACTTTAAGTGTACTAATACTCACTTTAGGTTTAAGGCCAGACAGTTGCTAAAAGCACACCTAAATGAGACCACTGAGTGCTTTACATGCAGTCTGCGACATTTAGGCGTCAGATGCACGCACACACACACTGTGTGGTTTCCTTTCAACTTACATACGTCGGAACACTAATTCATCTTTTCTAAGGTCCTCATCTTTGATTACCTATTTAGGAGTTTGATAGGGTCGAGGCCACGATCATAAATCCAGTTTATACCAAAAACTCACCATCCCAAGTATTTCGGTAAATGCGCGAGATTAGGATGTAGGCAACGACAACTGACGCTTGTGCCATAAATCCCAGTGATTGCGAGATCGCTGAACCACTTTTCAAATAAAAATGCTTGGCTGACGAATGGCTCATTTCGCATAGCATCAAGACAAAAGTAATAGAACAGAAGTATAAAGTTGTGATCCTCTGCACTTATGTAATTTACCAGTATTAGGCATACTCTATGCTGAGATGGTATTGTATTCGTTAGAAAGAACTACTAGAATATAGCATGCCCTATGACCTGAGTAAAAATAAATTTGCAGAAGAAAATATAGATTAATCGTGAATTAAAAAGTTTTATGCCAACAGAGTATACCCACTCCTACGTTAGCTTGGGTTGCATCCTTGCTGCAGAACAAATTTTTTTAAACCAGAGGACCACAATTTTTCGAAACTTGGGATTAGCCACAGGATTACTTATTATCTTCCAAGGCTTCTTTCAAAATGCGGCTAAATGTGCAAACGGTGCCTATCTCATCCGCTTTTAAAAGTGAGTTCAATTGGTTATTCCAAACCTACACAAATCCAGAGTCGCTGTAGAAATTGAAGAGGTAGTGAGCACCTGCATTAACACAGTTTCCAATTATGCTTGCCAGAAGGGGTGGATAGACCTTATTCTAAAAGCATGAGATAAATGTATCAGAGGGGCAAAAATCGGAACTAGAAGCACTCGGCTTGACCTACCTGAACTTGGACGTACTTAGTAAAAATTTCAATTGTTGTTGCGAACTAAAGTAATCCATTGACTCGGTAACGAAAACACAACTTACAAATAGTCCGGGTATAAGTCCTAGGAGGTAGTTTCCAGTGTACCTACGAGGTAAATAACTTTTTTAACTAAACCTATGATCCACGAACATACCCAATGAAGTTCAAAGAATGGTGCACCATGCTAGACTTAGTTAAACATAACAAGCAAATATATGTAGCTAAAATAGTTCGTTGCCTAATCTAGAATGTGCTGCAATTAAGATTTACATTTCAGTAATGTTAATAAGTAAAAAAATATGTGCTTTGTACCAGCTCTAAATATCTCTACTACTTATAAAGGCTGTACCTCTACTACAAATCACTATAACCAACTAGCAAGTTCTTTAACATTTTGCTATGTAAATTAAGGAGTAGTATGTGCTAAA
>NW_020170582.1:49016-52035 GCF_000524195.1 Echinococcus granulosus | reverse complement strand
TGTTTTGTCAAATACTAGTCCTTGCTGCAGAGGAAGAGCGCATTTTTGCGTTTACTGTTTACAATTCGTCAAAAGTGGAGAAAAACAGTCGGTATAGGTTATGTCGAGTATCAAATTTCTCTCCTATCCACTATTTACAGTGTCATGTTTTCTGTGGTGGAATAGGGAGGCTGTGATTACCGGAGCTTTCTTTTTAGGAAACTCGCAATTATAAAACCCTTGCAACATTTCTTTTATTACCTGATCTAGGATTTCTAACTAAAAATTGATGTAAGAAGGTGGAATTGCGCACAGAGGGATCAAACTAAACGGACTTTTTTGTAAGAATTGAGCTATATGTGTTCAGCGTAACAGATCTCAAGGTTTTTCGGTGTAGCATTAAAGTGTTTCAGTCATAATGGACGTGTAAATGATAGAACTGCAATTGGTTTGCTGGTTGAGCTATCAATTAAATCGTTTAAGGTTGGAATGGTCACTGTGACTGTAAGCGCCTTGATTTCCTCTTCCGCATCTCTGCTTCTATCAGAACGAGAAAAGCTGCTGTTACTGATGGCATTGGACAATTCACATACCAATCCTTAAAGGAAAAACAACAGTAGTAGCGTGTACGTACGTAGAATAACGTGTAACAGTTAAAGTAGGCCTACAACCCACTGATGTCTAGTCGTACAAAATTCTCTAATATTTGTATTTTATGGTGATACGCCTACAATAAGCAGTGGTTTCTTTTTTTGCTAACAACAGCGCAATCGTCCATGTGAACATTTATTTGGTACGCATAACTCCTGATCCTGGATAAGATACGCATGAGCAGTTGCAAAATTGTTTAAGGAAGCGACAATCTTGTGTTTTACTAAAGTGTGGTGCATGAAAATTGATTTACTACTACTCACGTTCGTTTAGGTAACGTATATTTAACCCCAAAATGCCATAAAATGAATAGCTTGATTTGTCAACACTAGACTTTGCTAGGTCATTGACTATCAGTCTATTTACCTGTCTAACTATCATCTACTTATTGCACGTGTATTTGATTTACCAAGAATGAGGTGGATATCCATGGTTAAATGACCAACAATTATCTCAAAGATCTACACACTGACTTCCCCTTCCTTGATGCAGCGTTGGTGCAGTTTCATCGGCACGACTCATTGTATCACTTAGTCTGCTTTCTCGCTTGTAGCCAATTCTAGCAGTGGTGGACATTAATTGGGGTGGTATTCCCCCACCTTCTCCTCGATGCTAACTGACCATTAAGCCATCTCAAATGGATGAAGATGTCACCAGTGATTTCTTCCACATGTGTTGTTGTGCCTTCTGACCTCTGACAATCGGTAAGGAAACGAGCAAGGAAGTGAAACTGGAGATGTGCATGAACCTCTTGGAAAACTACTTTGGGATCTGAGACGCAACAACATTTGGCGGATAATTATTTTCAAACACTAAAGTTGCTGGTTAGCTTAAACATAAACACCTTATTAAAGTTGATGCAGCAGTGGATATGCTTTAATAATGAATGTCCGTATTAATTTGAGATGTAAAAATTACTGCTAATGATCCATTTATTTTTAAAAGTTTTCCTACCGTTTATGGAAGCTTTTGTTTGATGCCCTGTATAATTTCAGTACTGGCTTTCCCTTTTTCTCCAAATTTTAGTGTTAATGGCCAGATTCGTGTCCTAACTATGCCTTGACGTAATCCATGTAGAAAAGTCAACCATTCCGGCACATGTTACTATGTACTGTCATTGGAATGCAGCAGAAGAGCGCTGATCATATTTCTCTGGATGCTAATCAAGGTAAGCTGTACAAAACAGCTTGATGAACATTTCCACTCGTGTCAAATCCAATCGGCATATGCTGGACTTGTAGAATGAAGGACATCATTACGTGATGCATCTGTAAACAAGAAGTAAAGAATTATGGAATGACGTAAAGGAGCATAAACCTTCACAAACGGTCTGAGGCCTGCAGTGCCTCAGCATCTGGCCATTTGTGTTCTATTCATCCTTCTTAATGCCACTCTCAAGCACAACCTTGGAATAATGCATCAAATTTAGCAAACCACATCAGAGGTATAAGAAATGTAATTCATGGACTGTTGGATAATCAAGTGGCGCAAAGTAGTTGACAGCTATTGGTTAAGCTAGTCTTATCTAGAAGGCTCCTAGATGTATATTACCGCCTCTGCTAAAAAAAGGAGACCGTCTGGTAGATGAGGTAATTTGAAACGATATCTTAAAACCATCAAATTCACCACCGTCAAAGAAGGATAAGGGTGGCCTGCGGCAATCCGCTGACTGAAAATATTTGTAGACAGTAGAGAAGAAGGCCGCCTTTCCACTACATCATGTCACCAATTCGCTAGACTCCCTACATAAGTTAGACCGGTTGTTCAAGCTAGATTTTGAATCAGAATAGTGACATGTAAGATGGTTCATTTAAACTCGAAGCTGCAATCGAGATTTGAGTGGGAGATATAAATGTATGGAGAAAAGTCAGTCCATCCGCAGTCGCCACCAAATCCATTTGCAACTGAGAGTTTCGGTGAGGCTGAAAGTCATGGGAACTTAAAAGGCTTTGAAATAGTTTTCTCATGCTCATTTCTTTCAAAGTCGTCCTCACGTCATTGCGCCTCCCAGCCACTGATTTTCATCATCATCATTATCATTCATAAATACAAAATCGCTTCCCACATTAACAAGTTTGCACGAATTGAAGCGTTTCGCCTTTAGCAAAATCCGTCTAAATTGACCTCATCCATGAGGATGCACAATGTGGCCTACCTGTAGACAAGCATTATTTTTCCAAGTACATAAGACCAGCATTGAGGAATCCCAACAAAGTTGTCAGCAGAATGACTTGCACTAACTCCATAAGAGAGGTAGAGAGGAGAATGGATAGAGTTTAACACCAGATTAGCTTTGCTCTCATCACATACCAAAATCGTCGGACGCATATAGACAGTATGCACGTCCAGGTCCCTTTCCATCTCATGGCCAAAACATTCTACCTCTCTG
>NW_020170582.1:47848-48916 GCF_000524195.1 Echinococcus granulosus | reverse complement strand
TTCATTCTACTCCTTTGATGAGGCAGTATCAGCGGATAACGAATGATAACAATGAGGTTGAAGATATCAGCATTCCTCTTTGGTCAGATATTAATGCCAGCCAAGTCAGTGAAGTTGGGCTTCAGCGAGAAGAGAAGGTCAAGGATGCATTGCAAGGTGTCGCCATCTCGAATTTGGTATTGGAAAGTAGTGCAGGGGAGTGTGGGCGCATGGATTTGTGAGAAGGTGTGCAATGGCTGAAAGAGATTACTGGAGGGGTCAATATGGCCACCTCCCTTTTGAAGGTGGAGCTGGGCCAATCGCAATGCCAGTGTTGCCTCACTGGCTGCTAATAGGCTTATTTACTTCGGGAACGAATCCATTAATTAGTGCACAAGAAATCCTGTACTTATACATGAGGTTTATGCATGTATGCATATGAGAACAATGTGCAATTTCGGGGATCTGCAGACTTTTCCCCCTCAAAATCGCAAAAATCTTCCATTTATGCCTGGAGCCCTGCTAGTGCAAACCCAACGACAGTAAAGTGAAACTGCCAAAGGAAATGGCATTCATTAATTTGTATTTCTCCAACAGATAAATACTGAAAATTAAAATATGAGACAAAGTAAGCTGCTACTTTGGAATTTCAAGGTTGAATTCATCTATTCAAACAACAGCTTCACTCCTTATTCCCACTACAATTTTCAAGGAGGCGCTCCTCTGAAGGGTGAGTTCTAACAAATACTTAGCTCCTGTTCATGCAGATCTTCGCTGAGAAGGAGAGAAGTACAAACGAAAACAACCCAATGATTTGTCAATTTTACTGAGTCATTTTGAAGCTTCAAACGTGTTGGTGCACAGTCAATAACAGCAATATAAGATTATCCTCCTTTGTAGATTAAATGTGAGGTGAGAGTAATGTGGTGTGGACTACCTCCTTATATGGCATTGAATCCTTATTGTATGTAGTGACCCTGGGCAGTGCGGTTAGAATGAGGAGCGAACAACCCGCAGCCAATGTAGGTCCAATTTTAGACAGCTTTATCCTCATCCACACAAGGCATCGTAAGTGGGCATATCCATAGG
>NW_020170582.1:44685-47748 GCF_000524195.1 Echinococcus granulosus | reverse complement strand
CGATAGGTGGAGAGAGTGAACCGTAACTGTTGTTGACAAGGCAGTTGACAGAGACAGAGGAGGAAGAAAGTACCAGACAGTAGTAGGAGATCTGGTGGAGGTAAACTCGTTGCTTATTATTTGAGTCTCCAAGGCTTATCCACTCATTCGCTAAATTGCAGTCGATAGCCAGTGCAGGTCCTAGTGGCACACCGAATCCTGTGGAATTAAATGTCATTTTCTAGAACATCAAACAATGCTTATTTTGATGTTTTTGAAATACATTTTGGCAAAGATATCATTTGAAAGCATTTCACTTTACTTTCTCTGCTATTAATGGCAGTGACGTACGATGCTACTGCTTTAGCTAGCAAGTTTGAGGACAAAAGTAAGCCGACGAAATAATTGTAACAATTCTACAGCGAACAAAGCGGTCAAAATTGTCAAATCTTGCCAAAAATTCATAAGTGGTTACATAAGTTTTATTACATAACATAAGCTGATTTGCATTAAATTACCGGTGCAATGATATACTTAATTGCGAATTTTAACGTTTACCTCCACACCGATTCCTTGCTTACATCCCAATTTGTCGGTTAGTTGGTACTTGTCCGTTTTAATGGTACACACTCAACTCCATTCCACAGGTGAAGCAGAAGTACTATTCTCCTCATATCTGCTGCATGCTGTCTGGAGAAGTAGTGACATATACACGCACTCTTACAATAATGCATTAACACAAATCAAGTGATTTCCACGCTTCATTAAGTTGACATTTAAATCGACGAAACATTCCTGATAGCAAGGATTTGTGTGTCAATAATGACACATAATTGGAGTAACAGGAATGGCAAATATGGGTGGCATGGGATGGGTTCTCTGTAGGACTCTTTACAGTGAGTGGTGTTGAGACAGTTTGTTTAATGGCCCCAGATACATCAAATGGGAGGCGAAAGCTAATTTGTGGAAGTCACAAAGAGTAGGCGTCGCATACCATTTCACATGTCGCATGCTATGCATGAACAAATGACAAACAAAAGGCTTCGACAACAATTAAATCACTGTGACGTATGATTGGAGCAGCCCATTTGCTCCTCGATTGACGACTGACTGACTGAGCTACATATTTGTGATGAGAAATTACCCTTGTGTTGCAAAGGTCGTTAGGCAAACGCACATGGCATTGCTTGGTCTCAAAAAGTCTACCTTTTGAGTTCGAGTTCTACCCACTGGAAGGTGTGCCTCACGCACTACATCGTCTTTACAAAAGAGCAGACATCAAATGTAGTTAACCAGGGAGGAGAATTTCATAATCTTGGTCTCACAAGATAACATAAGATATCATACTGTTTTATGCATTGGGAAAACTGACAACTAAAATAATAATAATAAAGTGGGAGTAAGGTGTGATAAAAGGGAGTGCTGCCTCTTCTACATCCTAAGTCCACATATTTTTAGATGTTATTTCTCAAGTGGCATAAGGGCGAGCTATGTAGGGATGTGGCCGACACCATGCAATTTAATCCTGTGAATAAATCATTTCCAAAAAAGAAACTCATTTTGTTTTTGCAACTTCTTATGGCGCTAAACCAGTAAGCGCTATTCTAATGCATCGCCACATTGAGTGTGATATTGAAGGAGGAATTGGTGGTCTATTAGCACAGGTTAGCTTTTGCGATGGTCACATTTACATGACACACACATATACCAGGCTATCTAAGTATGGGTATCAATAAAATCTGCAAGGATCTTAAGGTCTACCACAACCAACCTGCATATTTTGCAGAAATTCATATAACGTCCATGCCCTCGATGCCTCTTGCGCCGAGCCGCCAGGCACCCATTGGTGCTCCAGAACAGCGACGAAATGTGCCGCACTGTTTACTGCCATCAGTGAGCGCGCGTAGCACACAGCTGCAGCAACACTGTGGGTGAAGTCGTAGAACACCGTCTGGGGGATACAGAAACGCGGTCAGAGGTAAGGGTGCAGATGGTGGGATGATCTTGTGCATTTAACAGCTCCTCCTCATTTCTTACACTGTAGATGTCGAAACTCGTTAAGATGGTCAGAAAGACGATCAAGAGCATCGTTTTTATCGGGAACTTCACCAAAAAATTAAGGAGGTGTGAAACCATGTGCAACTTATAAAAGAAGTTCGTGTTATTGTCCCCTTTTTGATGCACGTATTTGATTGGTTTGGGCACTAACGAATTAGAATTTTGCGTGACAATATCAAATAAGGTGGGTTGAAGCGTTGCACCGACATAGTTGCCCCAGCTTTCCATAAGGTCAATACATAGGACAAAGCTTTAATTGCTTTAATGCTCGGGGTTCATTGGGTTTTGTTGCATGCAAATCTTAAGCTCTCCCAGCAAGTTTAACTTCTCTCATGTGGTCACCATGACGGCACTTAAGAAGCTTGGTGATGTTTAGCCTCAAAAACAATGCTTGTGCGGCAAGTCGACCGTGCTTTTAATCTAATGCTGCCCATGGCTGGTGACTAGATGCTCAAGCGCGTTTTGCAGAAATGCTCACGTGTTTCATAATCAGAATCTTGCCACGCTCTTGTCTTGGCTAAAAATATGACTGGGAAACGCCTAGTTTATGTCAACATTGTTTAGAAACGGAAGCCATAGGTGACCGTTAAACTGTGCTGAAAGCCTCACAGCGCAATCGTGCCTAAGACATTTTTGATATGACTGAGATGTCTCAAGAAGTCTGAATATGCGTATCAATTTACTCTGATGGTCTGATCAACTGTTAATGGAAGGGCTCAAGATTATTTGAACATACTCTTACAAATAAAGTCATTTACTAGGCGATTGAGTGGAATTAATTAAGGCATATGGCTAAATGCAAAACGGTTTTTTAAGGTCCTCAAAAATAGTTTCACCTAAATGTGTAATTCATCTGACATTTATTCAGCATAAATCCAGCATTGTTTTTTTGATTTTCTGCAGATGACGCTTTAAACTCTGATTTTCTTTAAACTTCGGTGGCAGCTGGCTTGTTGATCCAAGCATTCAAATAGCGAAACATCAAGGATTTCTTAAAGAACAAAAAAAAAATTTAACCCAAGCAGT
>NW_020170582.1:43331-44585 GCF_000524195.1 Echinococcus granulosus | reverse complement strand
AGAAACAATGATTGTACGGCAAGTCAACCGTACTTTTAATCTAATGCTGCCCATGGCCGGTTGCCTAGGTGACCAGATGCTCAAGCGCGTTTTGCAGAAATGCTCACGTGTTTCATAATCAGAATCTTGCCACGCTCTTGTCTTGGCTAAAAATATGACTGGGAAACGCCTAGTTTATGTCAACATTGGTTAAAAACGGAAACCATAGTTGACCGTTAAACTGTGCTGAAAGCCTCACAGCGCAATCGAGCCTAAGACATTTTCGATATGACTGAGATGTCTCAAGCAGTCTGGATATGCGTATCAATTTACTCTGATGGTCTGATCAACTGTTAATGGAAGGGCTCAAGATTATTTGAACATACTCTCACAAATAAAGTCCTTTACTAGGCGATTAAGTGGAAATAATTAAGGCATATGGCAAAATGCAAAACCGTTTTGTAAGGTCCTCAAAAACAGTTTTACCTAAATGTGCAATTCAACTGACATATTTATTCTGCATAGATGCGGCATAGTTTTTTTTATTATATGTAGATGACGCTTTAAACTCTGATTTCCTTTAAACTTCGGTGGCAGCTGGCTTGTTGATCCAGGCATTCAAATGGCGGAACATCAAGGATTTCTTAAAGAACAAAAAACAAATTTAACCCAAGGGGCCCTTTAAATCGTACAAAATAAGTGTAAAATTCAATGTGCTAGTCATTTAGTATGGATAACATCGTGGCGAACAAACCAAGGGATGGGAACAATCACATGCATTTGTAAGCCGTGAAGTAAACCTGCAAATCATGGTAACTTGCGCGTCTTTTCAAATTTATTAATTGCATTCAACTTATGTTATAAATTTAGGAACAAAAGCAAGATTGCAATCAAAAATGGTTGTAAGTTGAGAAGTTAATATTAATAACTGGCTCATTAAGACAGAGCGCGCATGATAAGGGTAGTATTGTGGCACAGAAAAGTGGCTGAAATACAAGTCCTAATGTTTCGCTGACAAAGGTGTAGCTAGTGTTGAACATAGTGCGCTGCTTACTTGCCGGTGTGCACATTTGCGGTGAGAGGAGTTTGATTACACCAACCTGACCATCTGACATTTCAAAGACGTGGGTGCCTACAATCTTCATCTGAGTTAAAATTCAGTTTATAAATAAAAAAAATTTAAAATGGGATTTGTTTACGCTAGCTTATCAAAAGATAAATTCCTTCATGCAGGTTTTCCTTGATTTGATATATCCTTCTTCGCTACTTTTATTG
>NW_020170582.1:41130-43231 GCF_000524195.1 Echinococcus granulosus | reverse complement strand
TAAGTGCGTAAGGAGTATGCATAAGCGTGAATTCTGGTAAAGTAGCTAGATAGGCGTTCCTAAATTACTATAACGCCGCTTAGCCCAATTCCCTTGTGGAAACACTGCTTCATGTCATTATTTTAACAAAATAGGTATGAAACTTCTGGAATGTGGCAGTTTGCTTGCCTTTGCGCTTAGTAAGAGTAGAAATAATCAAACCAAGCATCAGCTATAATGCATTGTAGGATGTACTTCTGAAGTTTTGTTGCACTTTAGACTCCCCCGACTATCCAACACCTGAATTATGCTAAAATATTCCTACAAAACTGGGGTGCAATGATACTGCGAAGAGCCTGGAAGACAGTCGTTAGGTCGATAAATTCTGGAAGTCGCATCTTCGAAAACTACTGCCAAATAGTTCGTACTTAGCTCGTGCTGATGCTGTTGCTACCACACAAAACATGGCGAAGATATTCGGTAGTCACAGTTATGTAAATTGGCCTTGAACATGAGGCTGCATCAAATTAATGATGACCAACACTTGGCACTTTCTCATCAGATTCGCTATTAATGCATAGTTCGCCTCAATAGCACATGTTGTCGCAATTTTTTCTGCTTTTTTATCTTGCTACGATGAGTGTAAAACATACGATAAAATGAATGAATGATTGAATGCGTAAGGAGTATTAAGGAGCGGCAATTCGTGTTAGGTTGCCACAAAGCCGCCCAACTCAATTCGACGCCTCATTGTAGGTTTTCAAAGGCTTCTTAGATACAAAACGCTTCCGCTCTCTTGACGAAAGCTTTCTATACTGCTGATTTGAAGCCTTCTAGCCTACATTTCGCCGGCTCTGCTGCCGCCGACGTCTCTGTTGACGCCGCCTTTTTGTTGGAACAGAAGAGATGAGTGAGAGGAGAAGGAATGCTGCTACTACCATTACTAAGAAGCTTGCTACCATGGAGCCTTCATCAGTCTCTGCAAGTCGACCATGTAATTCTGCACCAGTGTGGTACGCACCTAAATTCTTTCCTTGCCACTGCGCGAATGAGTGAGCACCTATGCAAAATAAGCCCCAAGGCATCCTTGATGGTTAGGGTGTAGTAAAAGGCAAGTGATCATGGTATTTGGATAAATAAAGTGCATGTAAAGAGCAGCAATGTGAAAACGAGAGCTTGTTTACTTTAATAGGGGAATATTGCCCAAAATTCATTAGGAAATTTGCCAAAATCATTCACAGAGACATACATTGAAGGACCAGAAGACGAAAAGATAGAGCCACCCTCTGCGTTAAAATTCATACAACATGATGGCAGAGTCACTGCGGCTACATTGTCAGCAATCTCTCTCTCTTATAACTGAAATTCACTGCATGCCACCGCCTGTCAAAGCAGCTGCTGCTCCTGCTACTGCTGCACACCTTGTTATCCCTGTCAGTGGCTACTTGCTCGCACGTCACTACATGGTTGAGGTTAATGAGTGAGTGATGTGGCGGCGATGCCAACTGATATATACCCGCATTTTACTGATGCAGCGTTGGCTGTGCAGTAAAGGCAAGGCAGAGAAGGCGAAGCATGAGCACAACAAACCACGTGCAAAACTTCAAGTGCCATTTGTAGATATGTCGATGCTTTCTCCAATTAGTGACCCCTAATAGCCAACTATGCGCTACCAGGCGTGCGTGTGCGAGATGGACGCGAGGAGTGTAGTGCAGACTGTGGGTCTGTGAGGGACGATTAACGGACTGACAGGACGACATTGATGAAAGGTTTGGACTGTGGTGAGGAGTCGAGAAGAGACAACCGCTCAGCACTCGCCCGGCCCATCGTCTGGCACAGCAGTGGCGGTGAAGCCAAGGTGGCAACCACCCCCACCACCATCATGCCAGCAATGCGATCAACCAGGCAACCGGCCAAGTCAGCAAAGGAACCACGACAACCAGCAAACCACAGGGGGCTGTGGTTGCGATTGCACTCGTGGCTGCGACCACTGACAGCCCGAAGCCTAATAACGCTGACGGTCCAACGGACAACACGTGTCGTCATCACGGTTGGGTAGCCAGGAGCAGATTTGACTGACGTCCTGGTGATGCGTACTATAGGAGTGATCCCTAGATGTACC
>NW_020170582.1:39730-41030 GCF_000524195.1 Echinococcus granulosus | reverse complement strand
ACTACGCTCCTCGCGTCCATCTCGCACACGCACGCCTAGTGGCACGTAGTTGGCTATTAGAGGTCACTAATTGGAGAAAGCATCGACATATCTACAAATGGCACTTGAAGTTTTGCATGTGGTTTGTTGTGCAAGAACAACGCCTCCTGCATCGCACAAATTTTAACCCTCTCCCACGAAATGCATTCGCATTTCTCCTCCCTTGGCGCACTAACTTCTGCAATAATCAATCTCTTCAATGCACAGGAGAGCACCACTAGCACCTTCTAGTACATCGGCACTCCTGTTAAAGCTGTCCACCACCATAGCTACGCATGATGCTACGCGTAGGTACATAGCGGGTGTCAGATGCCGCATGACGCAAATGAGGTGACTCAGCAGCTGCATGACTTGCATTATCTGGCATACTAAGTAAACGTTATTGTCTCTGTTGCGATATTTCGCATGCCCATTCATTTTGGGGTGCTAATATTGCAACACTTGCTCCTCTCATCCAACCATTGATTGGTTGAGTGGTTAAAATCAGGAGTGACTTACTGGAAATCGATGAATCTCACTGGCATGCACCGAACCATCAAATCAATATGATACCGTACTTGAAGGTTGATGGAATTTCACTACCCAAGACACGGGCTTTGAATGGCTGCCAACCTTTCAGAACTTGGCGGTAGCCAGTCCAGGCTCTGCAATGCCCAGTGCTGGTGACAGTTTATCAAGTCTCAATAGAGGTCTAGCTTCAAGAACATTCGATAGCGTGATAGGTGGTGTTGACATCCCAACCGAGCCTAGCCAACTGTTGTGACAAGACCAGACCACTCGATTGCTCCATTATCTCTATCGACAATATGACCTGCAGGTATTGATTATGGCACTGGTTGGTGGACTCACCATTCATTACTACCACTACTACTTCTACCACTGCTACTAGTGTTGGTGAATTAGGATTGTGCCACTTCAATTCGAACAAGTCTACCACTCTGGTCTTTTCGATTCAACTGAACTTGGTTGTTGTTTGGTTGAATGACTGGTTTATCCATTTTATTTGAAATAAAGTTACCTAATTTCGTGTTCTGTCAGTTCCTTCTTCTTACCCATCAAGGATTTGCATGGATACTTTCCGTAGCAATTTGGTCATTTGCTCTTTGATGCTTTGAATCGATGCAATTGTTTCACTTTGGGTGGTACCGAGCAGGAGTTTTGCATGCCCATTCGCTTTAGGGTGATGAATTCGCAACAGTTTCTCCTCTCATCCAACCATTGATTGGTTGAGTAGCTCAAATCGGAAGCGACTAATTGGGAA
>NW_020170582.1:38003-39630 GCF_000524195.1 Echinococcus granulosus | reverse complement strand
ACAAATGCTGCTTGGTTTGTGAGAAGTATCTACTTTGGCATCAGGCAAAGCTGATTTAATCTGCCTTAACATGGCATGAATACGTGAGTAGTCTTCAAGGCTTTTCAAATTCGTTTCGTCTGTTCTTCCCATTATCCGTCGGCCGGTGTTGGGAACCATTATCTGAGGGCTCAGAAATGAGAAAAGGAATCCATTTGTTTGGTTGTGAATAATTTCAACGCATACAGGATGGACTTCAGTATTGGCACTACTCACCGTACTTATCATTGGTAACATGTGCACTTGAGCCCTTAAATTTGACTACGTCATTTCGGGCAATGAGTAAATCAATGGCGGTGACGATGGTGCAGCAATTAGGACCAACAGGTTGCCACCCTTTAAATGGGGACAGTCACTTACGCCACACCTACATTACAGTTGTACTCTGCATCACAGTAAACTTCTCAGTGACAAACTATACCCACTTCCACTCACAACTGGCCTGCAACACATTCTCCTCCACCAATAACCACTGCCATCTGGCTATCGAGACCACCTTCTAGACCCTGACGAGACCACCTAAATCATGCCGCGACAGAGATCACTCCTTTCAACAATGTATGAGTAGCACAATTTCAGGGGAATCAACATCCACTGTCTATGGATGAGTTCAAAATCACTTTCACTTTGACCTTCCTCAGCTAACCATTCAAAAAGAAAGGACCTATATCCTACTAAGGCCTATATTTCCCCGCACTTGTACTAGGGGCTAGGATTTGCAAGAGTTGATGTGTAAACACAAAAGCAGTGAGAAAAGAGACATCAAATATCTGCACGTAAAGAACTGACAAAAAGTACTATGTGTTAGTCAGCAAGCGTTAATCTTATGGTGGAGACAAGGGTGAAGTAAAAAGGAGATGAAGGACCATGTTTATGAAAATCTGTCTAAGGTGACAATATCTGGTGAAGGAGGAATGAGAAGTCGGTGAGTAGGACCTCGATGTCTAAGCTACAACAGCTCCACCGACGCATCACGTGCCATTGATTCTGCTCCTTTGACAGGCCTCCACGACCACAGACATTTTACCACTATATCCGCCTTTCTACCATCTACTGCGTCACATGCTTACGGTGTTAGCGAATGAGGTCTACTCATCCGAATTTTCCAGACCATGACGTTCTTCCCCCAAGCATGACATGTCTTCTCAAAACCCTACTCCTCTTCTCTGCTTTCCCCTCTATACACCTGACACTCCGATGAATGCACATCCATCTTTGTTGTGCATCTTCTGCCCTCAGCTCTGCGTCGTTTAGTGTGCAAAGGCACCCACATTGTCGACGTGAACGAATGAGCAAGCCTAGACTCAGCTCCTGTACAGTGCCGGTAGTCGTTGGCTGGCTGCGCCGAGTGCTAGATCCGTGCCTTTGCGTGTATTTATAATGCTAATTGGCCTTGACCTTCGCTTCGTTATTCGTTTATATTTATCATATCTCAGCCTAAGTTAGGCCAAAAAGGTGGCACTGAAGAATATTCCTACTCCCTACAACTCCTAAGGAATTGTAATCAAGTATGAATTCGGAGGAAATGGCAGGGTTCAAAAATTTTAAATTTACAAATTAAAAATTACGGAAATTAATAAATGGGACC
>NW_020170582.1:35717-37903 GCF_000524195.1 Echinococcus granulosus | reverse complement strand
CATTTTTTAATTAAAGCATTATTTATAATGGACTCTAAAACTGTTTATTGA
This sequence comes from Echinococcus granulosus, assembly GCF_000524195.1. NCBI lineage: Eukaryota > Metazoa > Platyhelminthes > Cestoda > Cyclophyllidea > Taeniidae > Echinococcus > Echinococcus granulosus. The sequence continues at coordinate 37,852 of NW_020170582.1, read as the reverse complement.
AAAGAATTGGATACTGGACAGAGGAATTTGTTTGGAGGTAAAGTCAACCTTTAATTATATTTTCTTGACATGATAATATAGGGCACAAAAGGAGTATGTTAGAGACTCCTGCCGTGTATGCTTTTGTATCTTTTTGTAACTAGACCACTCTGCTGCGTTTAGACTCGCACGGGCACGAGAGCGACAACGTCTGGAGGGTAGGGTGCTGTTGGACACCGACTGCGGTACGGACATTCCCTCAATGTTCAGCCCTCTATGGTGTTGCCAACCTCTATCTCCTTGGTCACAAAATTATTGTTAAGGATAATTTCGTTTTCCGTATTACAGGCATATCTTGCTTCCTTCTTCATTTCCGTAAGGAATCTAAGGGGTTACTTGTTCAAGCAGAGAATTTAGGCCTAGAAGGTTTGTTTTGTTTGCTGCATAAAAAAAACAGCTAGTGCATTCGCTACCAGAGGTCATAAGGAAAAATTCTTTACCACGACTCATCTGTTTTACTGTTTCTCTTCTCACAACACTAATTGCTTTTATCTTTTTTCCTAATTCAACTGATTTTCTTTTTTAACCAGATTCGTCACATATGTGTGACGCATTCGCAGAGCCATTTGAGTGGGGTAGAATGTCGGTTTCGTAGGCGTAAAGTTGAGCACCATGGCCCGTTAATTGTTTATTTTGTGCTTTTTAGACTAACGACTGCTGTAACGCATTCAGTTTGCCATTCTTTATGCTCTGAACAGAAAAAATCATTGTTCAAATGCCAGTATCAAAGCAGTGCACGTTATCCAACAACTTGTCGGATCTGTACAGTAACTCAGGTTAATGAATGTTTGCTAATTGCGTGATTGCTACAATCCCGTGAGCTGGAGCACCAAAGTAGTAGTCATATTCTGATGCGGTCTTTTCAGTCAGAATTCTAAGCTATGGTGGCATAGGCTAAGTTTTGCTTCTTAATATTACTTGGTAAAATTGGAAAATGCTTAACAAAACTCAAACGGATTAATAAAAGAAGTCCTCCGATGTGACTAATCTTGGCCCCTCATTTTCTCTACTGACTCTTATTTCCCACGGAGGTGTCAGCCATTACTCGGAGAAATAGCAAGGGGCAATTCGGAGGATGTGGCAATACAGAACTTCCCCCATACTTCGGACGTTTGTGCTAAGCACTGTGGGCAGTGGGTTGCTTAAGCATTGCCAAAGATACACCCACTCGCTTCACAAACGTTGAAATGCGAAAAACATTCCTCATCACAAGTCAGTCCGACATCGGCCAGCCCACAAATTGCAAAACAAGTTATTGCAGTGTGGTAGGCCGGAAACGGTAGGAACCGTTTTGGTCATTTGATACTCAAGCAAGGGTGACTAACACGCCACAAGTTGTTCGTGAGTAGGCATCGCTTTCTACCACGTTTATTGGGGACGATTTGTCGAGTACATCTACTATCGCACACTTCCTAGTTGAACCCCGCCAGATTATTTACACGCATGTAGAAGAGCTGAAAGTACTGGTAACATAAATGACAGGAGACTTCTAACGAAGTTTCGCTAAATCCTGCAAATTGAATTGATCTCATGAGCAAGGGCCAAATCCTGTCCTACACCGGTGTCGTGGATAGGCCTTTACATGGTGGCAAAGTCAGAGTGGCATTTTTATCAAACTGGAACATCTGGCTCGAAAGTGGAGCCACTGAAGAACGCTTCAATGACACCACACTCCATAATGTGTGACCATGACCTCCAAGTTTATACTCACGACTGGCGCATATGTCATCTACTGGACCAGACACGCTTTATCAGGATGACAGCTAACGGTGGTGGTGAGTGCTTGCTTACAGTAGCACGTGAGGTGTGATGAACTGAATCTCCTCTAAATAAGGACGTGATGTGCACAATTCAAAGACGACTGCACGTCTTTCCGCCTGTGTCGAGCTCTGCAGTGGTATCCTAACGGTCATTCCCGTGAAGACACAGCTGTCACGTAGAATGCCTCATCTTGCAAGCACGATGAACGCGCAATACCTTGTGGGTTGGTGCACAAGAGATGAATCGTTCCATGTGTACGGCGAATCCATAATAGCACAATCGTTCGAGAATAATTGCGATTTCGAAAAGTGTATGCACACAGGGGGATAGGTCTG
>NW_020170582.1:31907-35617 GCF_000524195.1 Echinococcus granulosus | reverse complement strand
TTCTTTAACGCTATATCTAACATAGTGTTTCTTGCTAGTAAATCTTTATTAAACGTCTTCTTTTGCCTTTAAGACAGCTAAAGGTGTTTTAATAAGTCAAAGTGAGTGAAATAAAAGAACCTATTGCAGGTCGATCAAACTTAATGCGGTTCTGTAAAACCGCCTTTTGATGTTGTCTGAAGGTTGAAATAGCCCTTAAATACCGTTTCATTCTTCGTGTCAGGTGAATCTGACAGGAGCGCCTGTGATTGCGGTGCAGCAGGATTTTGAGAGACGCGTCCATGTTGACATGTTTGATGCGAGGTGTGTTGTTACCACAACTCCAAAGCTGACTACATTGGGTTTAGCAACTCTTTCACTTAAGGAATTATCTGCTCACGGAGTGGAGGTATGTTTCCTCATTCCTGAAACTGCTCCATCCAGAGGGTTGGGAAGATTCAGGAATCGCCGACTTTACCAGTCAGCTGCGCCCATTAGGATTCAGTGGGCTAGAGCATGTTTGACTCTAACTAGAGATTTCAATAAAGCCTTTTCCATTCACAGTAATTTGTACTAGTCTCACAATCCCTTTTTGTGTTCGTGTTTACTTTTACAGACATTTCTACCTCAAAACGATATCCGAGACAAAAAATGTATAATGTTGTTGGAAAGGGATCACCTGATATCAACATAGCTTTCCTAGAGTTCGTGAAGAGCGTTATGCAGAAAAGTGAAGAACTAGAATTAAGGTATTGTGGTTAGATTCATTATTAGTAATCGGTAACCGTTACCAGAGTAAAAATTGCAGAAATACACCACGGAGCTCTCCTAGCCATTGGAAGCAGATAGGGATGTGTTTGAAGCACATTGTAACATATATTTCTTGCAATGTTAAATTTTAAGTTGACAATTTTGACGAGAAGGACAACCTGTTGACAGGTCTGCCAAGTTTGTCCTACTGCAGTTAAGATGGTATACGGAGTAGTCAGTGTTAAGTAGTAATTGATTGCCTATGCTGATCGAAACGAGCTAAGACTTTGACGTATTTCATATCATCGTTACATCGCTGTTAATATTGCTGCACGAGAAACGCTCTATTAATATGCAGGTTTCATTTTAGCTGTGGGATAATCAGCGCCGGTTAATCATCTACCCACCATATTTAAGTAGCAATTATTTTGACGCCTTAATGTCACCTGCCTAGGGCAAATTCGAGGTGAAATCAATGGGCACGGTCTCGGTCAGGGGTTTCGTTATTTCGTTTTCCGTACAGTTCCCAGAAGGTGATGTGCTCTCTACTTCAACCTATAAAGCGCAAGTACTGATCATGGTATTCGATCCACTTTAAATTGGGCGACAACACAAATTTAAACTGGAGCAATCCTTTCCAAATGCTATGAAAGGATGCTGGATTCCCCCATTTCCATCCAAAAAAGACAAAAAACCTTTTTTAGTTCCAGAACACATCGACGAGGAATGCTGTCCATGGATGATACCACACTGCAACACGTGTCAACGATCGATTCACATACGTGTCAGCTGATGCGAGGAAGTGAATTCACACAACCAGCCGCCAGACATGCTGAACTACGCGTTTCGATGCTTTCTACTACTTCTCGTGCTTCTGTGCATTGCCGTTACTTCCACGATCCAGTTCACTGTCCTCTTTACCGGGCTCCTTCTCGTCCTCCACTTCCACCGCCTTCCTCTCCCTCGTCATCTCCTTTTTAGTTCTAGCCTCTCAATCCGCCATTCCAAAGACGTCAGGATATCCAAACGAGTAGAACGAATGAAAGTCGTAGTAATTAGGGGTAAGTTATGCTACCTCCTTCTCCTGCTTCCGTCCTTTCTGCTTTCCCTCCTCATTCATGTTTAATCACCATTTTAATATTAACTCAACTTTTAGTCCAGTCATTGCGACATACATGGGGACAACTAGGAGGAGCCTCCTTATGCGCATCGTTTGACAACCATGCATGTTTCCTCCAACTAAGTGAATTGTTTTATTTTTCTATCAGTTTTATGGCTAGGAAGGTAGGTAGGTTTGTAGGTGGGTAAATGCATAAAATACGAATGGACGGAAGAGAAGGAAGCAAGTTACGTGGTAAACAGAACCGTGCAAGATATTCAACTTCTACCTTTAGTAAAGATACACATGCCCCCCAACTCTGTCCACTGCTTTATGCTTCATTTGAGTCGTCTTATCTGGCCCCATCTCTCCTCTTCTCTTCCTTAACCCTCCTCCTCCTTCTTCTTCAGTCACACAGTTATGTTACTTCGCCTCCACCGGAAGGGTTCAATCACCTTTATTGTTCTCCCTGGTCAGAGGCGACAATTCACCAAGAGGCAAAATTAAAAACTCTCATCAAGAACTCACGTTCGCTAGCTGCGTAGCAATGTTTAGGGGTAAGTGGCCAATTCGTCCAACCCATTCATATTACTCACTACACCTACTGTGCCGCACCCGCTGTTTATGCTTCCCTTATGTGCATTCACAACGAACAACCCACTACTAGCATTAGAAGCAGTAGTCGTAGTGGCCTATATAACCTTTCCCCATATCTTTAGGGGTTGCATATTCTACTTGAAAAGCACTAGATTACGCTACACTAGATCCGGCTTGACTAAGGTACATTTATAGTGAACACAGGATGAAAGGGGAGACAGATATAAAATGTTGATATCTTCTTCAACTGTTTAGACAGTGAATGATGACCACTTTTCTCTGTGGCTGCTTCTGGATCTGGCGGTGGGACTGTTTATGGTGACTGCGGTTTTGAGTAGGGCATCAAGAGCAAAGAGCATTGGAGTGAGATATTACAATAATGAGGTGGGAGTCTCCATGTTTACCCAACTGAGATGTCAGTGAAACTGGACTGTTAAACGATTTCCTCCCTCAGATGGGATACACTCTTATTAAGTTTGAGACTGTTGAATGCATCCGCCCATTTGCATTTCAAACGTCTACTTTTTAGCTGGAATTGGCCGAACTCTACCTTGGGGACACTAGACCGTCCACAAGGCGAGCTCTCTAGCTTTGAGCAGTGCTGATGTACGAAGAGTGGAATTTTGGAGCACCGAATACATCAGTTCCACGTAGCACAAGCGGAATGCTGTTGCGCGAATTGTGGTATCATCTGCTCCATTTTTCCTCAACACACGTGGTCGTGAGCGGCAGCTGGGAGCAGAGGAAGAGAATACAGAGAATGAGGTTGGAAGACGAGGACAGTAGTGTGACTTCAGTGCCAAGGTGACTATATATATATATATGGGGCATATGAAATGGGAGGGTAACAAGGTGCCTCCTGCTCCACCGTTTCGACGACGTAAACAGACCTCGTTGCTATATGTGTACATTGATTCCTAATATCTACGCCAGAGAAGAAAAAAGCCCCATTGTACGTAGCCAAAGTTCTATCTAGTCGATTTGGCGTGCCAGCCGAGGAAGTTGTGGGATCGCCTCGAACGGACGAGCATGGTAGCAGCTATGAGGTATGCATGATAGAACAGATAATCCTATCAACCTATCTTATCCTATCGTCTTGCTAAGGCGCCTCATCTAGTGTGATCAAGTTAAGCCAGGTCTAGAGCAGCGTAAACCAGCGCTTCTTGAGTGCACTGTGTAACTAACAATTATGTTGGGAGGGGTAATATAAGTCCCTACGACTACTTCTACTGCTGTTGATGGTGAGTTGGTGGTTGCAAATGCACATAAGGGAGGCATAAGCGGC
>NW_020170582.1:26348-31807 GCF_000524195.1 Echinococcus granulosus | reverse complement strand
TGAGTTGAATGTTCTAGTGCCATTTCTTAGTTTGCTGCAATGTGCATTTGGTGATGAGAGCACATATGATTTGGGACCATGGGACATTCTGGAATCCACTCTGGCCTTCGCGACTCTGGTCTACCATCTGTGGTGCTTGCAGGTGGCTTTCCTTTAACTCGCTTTAATTTTTTTTGTTCTAAACTGCAGGCAACACATAGTGAATTAAGCTGATAGCAAAGAAGCGGCCAAATGGGCAACTGGGATCAGAGTATAATAATAAAACCTGCATACTGTTGCGGTAGCGACCGAAGTGAAATCTGGATTTAGCATTAGGCGTTTCATCGCTAGATTTTTATAAAATAGGATTGTTAATTTTGTGCGTAAAGCATGATTTTTATTCCTATCATAGGCTTTTTTGGAGGCATTCATTTCCTTGGCAGTAATGAAAGGGTTTATTGTACGTCCAACCGCTGTACTACAAACTAGCTTTCCAATTACCCGTGGCGGTTCTAAACGCGATGCGAATCGGCCAGTGTGCTGCATTGCCACTCGTAGTAGTGGAGGCCAGACGCTATTCCTCCAAATAGTAAGCAACACTAGTAGTTTATTACTCTATTCATACCTGCTTAAGAATGCATGTTTTGCAGGTGTTAAATGTAATGATATTCTCTAAAAGAGGAATTTTCAGACAAGCTTGCGATTTTGCAGTTCAGATCCAATGTACAATTTTAAAGAATTGTAGCTTACATTAATTCTTCCGCGTGGTTCCTCATTTCAATCATACACTTATTCCAATGTTCAACCAATATTTCCGAAACACAATAAAGAAGGAATTGCCTGTAGGGCGAAAGCGTTCCAGGACAGTCTACTTCACCGCGTCATTCAGCCCTCTACATTGGCTACATTGGCGAAGCGATAGTCCTCTGTCAATTCGGATCTGACAGAAGTGCACTGATAACCACAGGTCTTCGGATCATCGAGTCCCTTTGCTGCAAGTAAAATCTCGCAACGCCATACACTTTTGACTCGTTGGATGGCGTTGACGCAATCCTCTGGAATCTTGACCTATTGGAGGCCCTGGCCAACCTCCAGTTTTCCAAGTGTTCTGAGTCCAAAAGAACGACTTTTTTTGCATGAGAGAGGCAAAGGGCGACCATGCCCCTCCCTTTCGGTCCAAAAAGGCCGCAATGTAAAGTGCAACCGTTCTTTTGTCCCTTTATTATGCATCAACCAGCCTGAGGTGAATGCCTCTAACACAAAGGATATTCTTCAAATGACAAGAAACAAACGAGTCACGCAATTACTTTGACACCTTTTCAATAAGATGTTAATGTAAATATATTAAAGACACTTTGAATACCCATTGCACTGACATATTTGAAAGGGGCACAGAAGGCTGCCAACCAGATTCAAGCCCGCCTTACACTCAGTGAGACTACCGTGCAAATACATTTTTGGACTGAGAAGACGGGTCAAGTTGATGCTTATACGTCCACCTCATTTGGGTAAGAGGCACGAAGCAAGCGACCTCCCATTAGAGTCAGAATCCCACGAAAGGGACCACAAGCGGCGAGGGAACTGAGCACATTGAACATGGTGACTCCTGATGCGACACTCATTGGATGCATTTGTTGGAATGCAGCAAAAGAAATTCCAAACAATTCAAAACTTGAATTAGAATGGCTCATTTATGAGACCGCATAAGTTTTCGAAAGGTGCAAAAGTCGGCGGGGAACACAATCGGCGTCTGTCAATGCCTCTCGGCCTAGGTTACTAGTCAAACAAAATATCTATGCAGAGACGTCTATTAGACGACAGTAGTCAAGGCAGGAAGAGATGATCATTAAGCATACATTTTATTCATAATTGCTGGGGCAATTTACGAGTTGGCAAACTCGCATTCGGCATTCCAGTCATTGTACACGTCGATCTTTTGGCTCAGTGCGTTCACAGACGTATGGTAGTCCTCCAGACATATTCCATATTTTAAGTAACCAATCCTTTTTTCTCTATTGCTAAAACAGTCACGTCAAAATGAGCAAGTAGCATGCATTTGTACTTCACAAGAACCCTCGCGGTTACAAAAGGAGAAACTGAACTGCTTCGGTAGTGGCTCAATCACTTTTGCCTAGGCTGGGGGCTTGCGCGCACTAGTCTTCCGACTCACCACGAAGACACATCCACTCCGTTAAGGTAGCTTTCATGCAGGCGAAAATTAATGCGTTCCTGATGTACGCCTGTGGCATAATACAAAGCAAGTGGATCAAATCATCTTTAACGCAGAAAATACCTCGCTTTTTATCGAAAAAGCATATTCAAGTTAGGAAAATTTCTTTTGAAAGAGAGGATAATATAAGCAGACAACAAATTTTGGCGAAGGCAGCATGAGCATTAAAGCCATCGTTGGAAGAGATTCTGGACTGGGGCCCGCTTGGAAGATGATGCCGTTACTTAGGCCCTAATAATTGCCCTTTCCGTATCTGCAACCCCGGAATATCGTTTGTGTAAACATTAATTTTTTATACATATATGAATTCTGCCTCTTATTTTGAGGTCTTGAGGACATTGCATTGTCATTTGGTTAGCTAAGGAAAGACTTGCTAGTTATCGTGAGGAAGGTAGGGGGTAGTGCCGCATTCATAATAACCCCCTCATCTTTCACGGAATTAGTGGAACAGAGAATAGGAAACAAAGTGCGAGTTTGGGGGAGAAGGGTAGAGAAAAGTGGTTCTGGAGTCAAAATTTTATTATCTAATTGCTATTCACGAATTTCGGGGGTCGTCACAGAAGAACACACAAAAGAGCTTTGATAAGTGTCTAACTGTCTCTCCTTAGCTCAGAATTGCTTTCCGCCCATCCTTAAGCAAAATGTCATACCAATTTCCTTCAGATCTTGTTTTAAGCAATCTCTCGTTTTGTGACACAAAGAACGCCAAGTTGAAACATATTCTAGGGATAGAGGAACGGAGAGAGTATTCTCTACTTGGCAGACCATCCAATCACTGACCTGAATAGAGGCCCACTTCACTTGCAACAACATAGGTTAAAATGGCTGCATTTTGGGCATAAACTCCCCAAAATTGCAAGATTTTACATTATTTGATATCTAAAATACACATACCTGACTGCATACATGCATGATTTTACCTCGTTTGCTTCAAAAATACATTTGCCCCTTAGCGAAATTTCCACTTTTCCAAGGCACCTCTCAGACAACCCACATCCCACCTCCCTTTTGTCACATTCTCAAATGACTTGACAGCCACAACGCTAACAGACAAGTGCACGATCATCAAGCCTTTTATTTTAAAAGTAGACACTTGCCATTTTCAATAAGCTAAAGAATGCATCATTTCATAAGCACTGTCTCTGCGAAGCAATTAAGGAAAAATAGTTCTACATAGAGCGGAGATTTACACTGTTGCCAAACCATTGCAATAGTTGAAGCAATAGCAGCAAAGTCTTAGAAACTAAGGAAAGAAGAAACTACTACTGAAACCGTAAGACGCAAGAGGATTAGGCGGAGTGCGCCTGGGAAACACAATTTCAATCCCTCCATTGCTCTAGAAATTTCCAATTGAACCAAAGGCAGACTTCATAGCGAATATTTCTGCCCACTGCCCATCCTTTTTATTAGAGCCTCGAGTGCACTGTTCTCCAGTAAATTCTGCCATTTCTTCCACTATCCTCCCTCTCTCGCCCTTTCTGTCAGAGTCTACTCAGTGAGGTGTAGGAATGTAGTAGATGCAGGGAGAGCCAGGAGCAGATCAATTCGCGGAGTGGAAAAATTAATGGAGGGATCAGTGAAGGAAGGCATTGACGAGAGTGAGTAGGAGGAGAAGGCGAACAGACGAAAAACATTTGCGATGGTGCCTGCGTTTAGCCGTCAAAAGTTTCTGGAGCAACGTGAGGACTGAACACAAGGGCCTCAGGCGCATCATGTCTAATGGTCTTGCGATTTACCATCTTGAAATTGGTTTCTCAAGCTCTCCGTCTTTAATTTTGCATTTTACTTTCTCCTTCACCCAACCAAAAAAAAAGTAGAAATTTTCTCGGGGCGGATGATAACTGCAGCTGAAATACACGGACTAATTGTATTGTCGCTTATGTGGCCCAGGTTGGTCAGTTTCTACAGAAAAGCGCTGGAGAAGGGAGTCCAACTCAACATCCAAATAGCCTTCAGCAGAGTTCATTTGAGTTGTAAGCGGCCCATCACGGATTGCCGTTTGTTGTGAAGCTTAATCCACCAGTTTGTAGTAGGAAATTATCGCCAGAATTTGCTGCGAAAGCGAAAGAAAAAATAATTAAATTTAAGTGACGTCTTTTGCTAAAAGTTGTTTCCTAAATGAAAGGGTCCTTTCGTCCCATCTTTTAAGGCACTGAGAATGCAACATCTCGGCTTGTCTACCAGGTCTAATCTCCAATGCCGCTACCACCACTACGAGTCATTGGTAGAAGCAATAAAACCTAAATGCTACTTTGCTCAAAAGCTGTTGTCACGTTAACTGTTTACTTGCCAGACCGGGGTGAGTATGGCATGCGGCACAGGGAACTTGTCAATACCATCGAGTTGGCTGATTCGTTTGCCTGTTCAGCAGATACCGCCACAGGCTTGCACAAAAGGCAGAATCAGTCAGTCAGCCATTTCTGTTGTAACCTCATCTGTCGGACTGTCCTCAATCTTGACGTTGCTGCTGCGCACACCGAGATAATGCTTCACTAAGCAGTACATTCTTATAGCAGCATTCATTTAGGAACTCTGGCGACAAATGTTATATAGACGGAGACAAATAGTGACGGTAGTCCATTTTCCGTACCTTTTGTGCTAGTGTTTCTGCATTAAATATTTTCTGCTAGAGGCATTTGTGTTATGTAGATTCCACTCTTTGCATAACCTACATAGTGTAACAAATTTGCCTTTTTAAAACCATTTATATGAATGAGATCCCTGAGAGTTAATGCTAGCCGTAGACCTTCTAAATCTAAAGTGCCTTAGACACATAAGTAGTAAACTTTCTATACCATTTGCATATCAACGAAGAGTGATTTTTTACGTGATGTTGCTCCTATTTTTACCTCGTGTCTTTCTGTGTGGTTGGTTGATTAAACCGCAGTATGCCAGGTTTCGTAACTGTAATGGTGTCATTCCTCAAGTCTTCTCCTACAAGATAGGGATTTTGTGCATCTACCTAACATGGTTAGCACGAGAAAGACACCCCTCTAATGGCTACTCAAGTGTAAGCGCTGTGAAAGAGAATTTACTGGTAATCTTTTAGGACCTAACGGGAATTCAGGCCTCTTAGCAGAATTTTATTCTCCCTAGGCGCACTGATGTGGGCGAATAACAAATAATTACGGCGATTATAGCGAAAAAAGCCCTCTGTTGAATTGCGCGGTATTTGGAGTGGTATGTATAGGCCATGGTGATGTATCTGAAGATAATGGTAAGGGCACCGATAAAATGTCACTAATTAATG
>NW_020170582.1:23075-26248 GCF_000524195.1 Echinococcus granulosus | reverse complement strand
TAGCATGTTTTGTGCGACAGTGAAAATGGGAGGGCCTACTTTCTGCCGGGTTCCCAAATGGGGTAATAGAGAAGTGAACTTCGGAAGAAGAGGTCTTTGGTGAAGATAATGTGCTTATTGCTCGTACCGTGTGCGTCTATACGTTTTCTAGCGGAATTTGGGCCCTAGCATGTCTTTCTCCCTTGTGAATTTGCGTGATACTTATGCTGTTTTAATGGGCCTTTCAGGGAGGAGGCAAGGTTGCAATTCGAATCTGATGACAGAGTTGTCAACTCCCGTGCTTAAGTGCAATTGCGCTTTCTCCCCCCTTCCCAAACTTTGTATTTGTTCGCCTGACCACTTTCCCCCTAATAAATATGTCGAAATTATATTCACCAGGTTGTTCTAAGAACGCTAGGAACAGAGAAGAGGAGAGCTGTGAGTCTCGCCATGCATTTGTTCAAGTCGAAATGACCTTAACCTATTAGTAAGCACTAGTAGGTAAGTTTTGTCACTGAGTAATATTTACCAACTAAATAAGGCAGAAAGAGTAGAAATCCAGAAATTTTAGGAACGAGCATATTTCAAAGTATTAGACGGAAAGGACTTGCTCTCTAGTGCAGCGGACTTCTACAGGAAGATGAGATGAAAGCTATAACGATCTGTTCGTGTCTTAACGCACCCTAATTTCTCACGCATCTATTCTATTTCCTATGTAGCTATGTGGTTGTCAAGTCTCCAGTCAGTGTACAGGGGTGATAACCTGGTGGAGACAGAGTGTTACTTTCAATTTTCTATCAATATCGGCTTGCTAACAGCCATAGTAACGATGTGCTAGTCTGTCTCAGAGAGTCCTCCCTTCATGTATTTGGGCCATCTCACCCAGCACGATGATAGCGCTATTCGATCCAATGCCTCTGGTCACATTCGCCTCCTACTCTGTGCCGATTGAATTGGTTGCCTGCACCGCCACATAGCATGCCACCGTCCAGTTCCGATTAACAAGCTTGTTCAACTCGTTGCCAGCGATGCTGCTTTACACACTTTACACATTCAGTGTATGTATCCTTCCACCCACCAACACTGTCACGCGAACATCATGCTTGTTTAGGCTTAAATTACACGCTGTCTTTTTTACAAAATACATCATTTATTACTACATTTGATTATAATTTCATCATGGCTAGTGGTCTTCTTCAATGCATGCACAAGGAATTCAACGGAAAACTATGCTTTTATGGACCAGCGGCAAGTATCAATTGACAATTACAGTCAAATTATGGAAAATTCCAGGTGCATAATTTTTATGGGGTGGAATTCAATTTATTTTAGTTGATTTTAAATTATCAGAGGTCACAAAGCGCCGCATGGGATGAGTTAACCATCCTGACACCCTAATGACAAATTCCCTCCCAAAATTACTACGCAATACAATGCATTCTTGAGTTGTGGTTGCCACAAGATAAATCGACTAACCTATATCCTATTTGAATTAACAGACACCGTTGGCGACACCCTTATGTTTGGAGACTTACCTCACTACTACTGCATTGGTCGATGTGCTATTTTGGTGCCTCTATATAATGCAGATCTGCTAAGCAATATGCTGTGGTAGGCGCTACCAACGCGGATCCACTTGGCTGTGAATTACACTGGCTGGCGAAGTGATCCATATGCTTGATTTAGGCTCAAATTCTAATTTAGTGCTTTGTCTTGGGAAAACTATTGCAAGAGTAGAGCGAGCTCAGTAGGTATTTTGACTTTACGGCAGAATATCGACTTTACTAAATGGTGTTCAGTAGGCCTTTTTTATTGTAAAATCGAATGTGCTTGTTGTCTAAAATTTCGAATGCTCTTTTGATACCACATCATCAGTTGTCAATACCTCCCACTCCTTAACTCGTTCAAATTCCCATAACCCAACATGGCTGAGCAGATTTGTATCATTCATTAAAGAAAAAAATCTGTAATAATTGACTTATAAGTAGTCTATAATTCTGATCAGTTCAAAGCTAATTCAAAGTTTCATTAATATGAAAACATCCACCTATTCTTCCACCTATCGATTTGCAACAGTCAGGAAGAGATTCGCAGACAGCCCCTAATTTTGACAATTTTTTGACCTCGTCTACATTAGTTGCCGTCTTATTCCAAATCCAATGTATTTACTCGCTTCCTTACCCACCTTCCCTGATCCACATCGATCATTCTATCCACAGGTCTGAACTACCAACCGTCACTTATTCTGGCATTGACCGCGATAAAACTACTCTTCCTTACAGACACTTCTCAAGGAATCACCTCAGCCCTGTTTAAATGATACAAGGAAAATTGAAAAGTAAGGAGGTATTCTTTAAATTGTCCAAATGTACCAAGAAAAGACATGTTATGATAATGATCCTGTTATGCATAATTAAAGATAAGACATCAGTCGTAATTTGCTAAACTACGCAGATAGATGGAAGAAGTCAGTTTTTGCCGAACAACACCTTGGTGTGAGTAATGCTTCCCTTGGCGTTAGCATTCTACGATTTCTCTTCCTTACCACTGCTCAACATGCAGAGTGCGTGTTCTCTTTTTAACGGAATTCGGCTTGCTGTGGAATGTGCAGTGATAGAGGCAGCCAGATTAAAATACATTTGATAAGGATGCGATATGGACTAATAATATAAATAATTAACCTTTCCTTCCTCTCCTCTTTTTTCCCTTTGCACAGATATCCGTGTAAACAGTCAATCTGAACCCCTAATTCTGACCAACTACTAATCGTTGTCATTTTATGGAAAGTCCAACTTTTAAGTACTTGGAGGTGCAGGTCTACATGCAAGTTTTGAGGTTGAACATTTTCCACCTTGTAGGATGAACCGTAAGATAGGTGGCTAGACCTAGGAACTGTGGAATCGTCAGTGTTTCAATGGCTTCCCTCGTCAGGTGTGTCTGTCTAGAGTCAAGTATTGCACGGCAAAATGTAAAAGAATAATAAAAAACTGATTAATAAAAAAAGCCGGACGGAAAGAGAGACAAATATTACAGGGCCAGAGGATGGCCAACTGACTGGTGGACATGGTAGTTTGAAACTCTGTGGGTTCTTGCCATGAGGAAGATCAGTATAGCGGATTTTAGTTGAGGCGGGGCATTTGCGTGGCAGGTGGATACACGAGAATCAAAGGCAGGCGCTTATACCCCTACGATAG
>NW_020170582.1:21038-22975 GCF_000524195.1 Echinococcus granulosus | reverse complement strand
TAGTGTTTCAATGGCTTCTCTCGTCAGGTGTGTCTGTCTAGGGTCAAGTATTGTATGGCAAAATGTAAAAGAATAATAAAATACTGATAAATAAAAAAAGACGGACAGAAAGAGAGACAAATATTACAGGGCCAGAGGATGGCCAACTGACTGGTGGACATGTTAGTTTGTGGGTTCTTGCCATGAGAAAGATCAGTATGGCGGACTTTAGTTGAGGCAAAACATTTGCGTGGCAGGTGAATACACGAGAATCAAAGGCAGGCGCTTATGCCCCTACGATAGCGAAATTCGGTGGTATTGACGGCGATGGCAACAGAACGCGGTATACTACGTCTACTACCGATGGTGATTGCTAGCAACGACATAGGAGACAACGAAAGTAGGCCAATGATCAAACCTTAATATGAATAAAAATGTGCAAAGAGAGACCCAATTACCGTATGGTGCAGCTTCGTACAAAGCATCGAGCTAATACTTTCATCCTCATGGCCACCGTCAAGCATCAAATGAAGTTAACAACAAGAGAATATCAGTCACCAACCACTGTGTTTAACTGTAACGATACATATGACAATTAATGCATTTCCTCCCAATCGATCTACCTTCTTCAAAAGCGAAGGAGTCACATATATGTGACGCGCGAGTTCAGGTAATAAAATCGTGTCAAGGGAACAATGGTAGAAGTGGAAAGTTAAGATCAACAAAAAGCAAAATGACCTTTCCATTTCTACACTCAGCCACGTACCTTCCGATCTAAAAGCCTGAAACACGAAGAGACTTCTCAGTGCGGCAGCATTATTCATGTGCAGCATTTGTGGTAGCCTCAAAAATAATGAATTTTTGTATTCAGAAACGGATGCACTGTGCTAATTCTTTACACAAAAGATGGTGTGTCATGCGCAGTTCCACCAAAGGCTAGTTTGTGTGGACCATGTAAGGTGTACTTAGCTATCGTCATCAAGACGACGGCATCATATAAATGACACGCGGGTGCGAGATTGCGTTTCGCATTGTCGCACCGTGCTTGTAGTAGATGTTCACTGGATCGGATTTGATGCCTTCGTTCCTTACCATCTTGATTAAGCTATGACCCAAATCCTTGGAGAATTTATGTACACGGTACAAAATGAGGCCCTATACTTACTTTTGGCATCATCGGTACTAATACTGGTAACCGTAGCAGCAGGCAGAATATCTTATATCACATTCGCATTAATCAACATCCGCAGCAATTACTCAGCCAGCTATCCCTGGTGAGGTCAAGTAAACAACTTTGTGTGTAAACACCTGACGTACGTACTAAGAAGAAAGACTAGTTACTCATTGTATTATCCTGCAAGTGAATAATATGCGATTAAGGGTGCCAGGGACGAAGGACTAAAATAAGCAGTCTGCAGTTTAGGGCAGCAGATGCAAGTGGAACGAGAGCTAAGTCACGACACAGCCCATGCATAGCCCAAAAGGGCTAGATACTTTCGATCCAAGCAAAAGAATTATAACCATTCTCTCAAGACACCTTATCACCATGAGACAGAATAGGTTTTAGAGCACACAATCAAACCGATAAAAATTTACAACCACACACACACCCACTCCGCCAGCGTGATCAGTTGTTGTTGTGTCATTACGGCATAGTGTGCTTATGGAAATGCCCAAGGAGCTTAACTGTCAAGTCATCCACATAAGAGAAAATAAAGTCTTTAGTAGTATTTCTGTGTGAGGAATAGATATGCGATACACATTTTCTCACTTCTACCATTTGTTTTTCAGTAAGACTAACTTCCGCACGTGACGGACGAGGCCATTCAGTGTACTAACATGGAATGTTATTAGTACACAATGTGTAGAAGTATAAGGCGACGTGCCACGCTGGTCTGTACATGCTCCACCGTTTCGTTCATTCTAATGGATTGCGTTTAGGCTGAAATATTAGCTTG
>NW_020170582.1:18129-20938 GCF_000524195.1 Echinococcus granulosus | reverse complement strand
AAGTGTTGGTAAGTGCTTCATAAACTAGCATAACACTCCTTTTTCCAAATGTGCACGTCCAAATAATTTGTGCCTAGCATGCCATGACCCTTTATTTGACTGTTTTTAACTGATAGGCTAAAGGTCGACAAACATGAATCAACTTACCCATACATCACGAACTCACCCTTTAGAATAGCTAGCAATTCGATTCGATCAGTGAAAGCCTCTCCCGCTAGTTTTCCAAGGCCTTCAATGGGATAGCAAGAGATAACTTGAAAAGGTTTACCCCAACTCACTGATTTGTGGCCACCGAACCATCACAGGTGAATGGCCAACTTCCGTCTAGTACAAATAACTGTATTGAGGACTTCAACGGTTCCAGCAGAAAGTTCGAATGGAAGTGAGGTGAAATCCCAATGCCAATGATCATACAGCGGTTTGCTCTGCAAGCAATCATAATAATGCTTAGCGTTGGCAAACTGATAATCCGTAAAGTAAAGTAGGCAGGTTAAATTAAATCTTGCTATGCCTTCCCTTTCCTTCGGTAGCCCCAATAATTGACATTTGCATCTGCCCGTATGTTTACTCATTTTGTTCTACTTCAGTCGGTCAATTTGTTGCTGATGATGGTGCAAGCGTCGAAACCCTCACTTCCTACTAAGATGAACTGCCAGATCATTACAGCGACTACGAACTCTAGCTTTTTCCATTTGAGGTCACGTTGATTTACAGATGCAGTTCACTGTTTCCCCTCTCCCACTCTACACATCTGCCGAATCGAACTAACATGCTTAGTGGGAGATTGCCATAATGCACAAACCGCTTTTCCTTGAATGCACAGTTGAGATGAGAGGTGGTTAATCAGTACGAATACTTTGATAGAACCGGTGTCATATACCTCCAATAATGAATTGTGCGCCGAACAAGCATAATTCTGATCACCGCACATCGTCCCTAATATTTACCAACCAACTGTCCCGATCTAATGAGACAGCTCGTTCCAAAGGAATAATGGTGAAATGACCATATGGTTCACCAGCAAATTTTTGTTGTTGTTGGAGGAGGAGGAGGAAGAACAATTAATTCTTTCACTGGCTAGTTAAGGCGCTTGTGTCTTTATTCCGCCTTCCGGAATTTTGTTCGAGGCAACGGCCATGTAACCTAACGTTGCTGCTGTGAGTCCCACTACAGGCACTGCTGGCAGAGCACCGACATAATACTCCAATTTGTGAATATAAAGTCTTGAAGGTTTCTGATGGATGGTGTTTTAGGTGTAGATAGCGTAGGAGAGTGCATTGCGATTGACGTTGTGAGACAGATTAAAAAGGAATGGGGGGGCCCGTCCTTTATTTTACCTCAATACATCTTCCATCACAATACCACAGTGTCGCACGGCATTCCCTTGTTGGATTGCTGCTGAACACATTTCGTCCTACAGCTGCATTGATTGCAGCCTCAATCCAACCTTCTGTTCACAATTTCTCCAAAATACAACACATTACACAGCGATGTCACAATTGTCCAGTAATGAGATATCGTGAAATGGTGTTCAAATCAATTGGCAATGCCACCAAATGGTCTAATCTTGCGCGATGGTGAATGGGAGAAGCACATCCTGGCAAATAGCTATTACCCTATTTCCTCCATTGGGAAAGAGAGACCAGGATAACAACGATTTTATTCCACACCATTCAATTTGGCACTTTACCTTGGACTTAAGGTCTAATAAAATCCAGTAACGAGAGTACATTGCCAACCACTATTGAGCATTTGAGAGCATGTATGGCAAGTAAGTCTCTCCTAAATCTCTCTCAAAAGACAGACATGTAAGATGAAGTTGTCGTTGCGAATCCCCTCACTAATACTACTTGCAATGCATGGAAATATTGCATTGTTCGCAAATTACTTAGCTTCCAGTTTTTGCTAAATAAATGCCGTGATATTTAATAGTGTGACTAAAGTGAGAAGGCAACATTAATGACAAAGTGAATTGCTTTGCAATTTCTATCACAACTTTCCATCATTTTGATGTGGATAAGAAATCTTTAAACACTTTCGACTTGCGCGATTGCACAACAGATGCATCTGTCGAAAGAAACACGTGAAGCAATCCCGATGCTGCCAATGCAGCAAAATGCGATCCGACTTGGAGCAATGATGGAAAGGCCTGAACTATTCACTGCACAAGGAAACCCTCTCGCCCATCATCAGCACTTGATGCTGTGGACACAGTCACTGACCCACGCTACGGTGACCTCCACTAGCCGGACTGGATGCCCATTTGCACACGCGCACAACACACGCGTGTTGACTCAGTCGTCTTAGCCATTCAAGTCGTCAGTCCTCATACTTCAACCATCTGAGTGTTTGCATTTTGGTCTAGTTAGTATGCAGACGTGCATCACCACCACATAGAATCTGCAGATTACAAGTATTGGTGACCAGTTCAAAACAGTGGCAGCCCAGTTTATGTCACGCGCGTTTTTTTTCACATCAAGCTCAAAAGGTCAATGTTGAGCTTTCTTGGTCGCCATCATCGCAACAGTCTCCATTCTGATTGCGTGGACCTGACGCAGAAGCAAAGGCTCTGGCATCCAAACGCGCATCGACCTTTTCTTATGCTTCTCTTGGCCCGCCTCTCAGGCTCATGTCGCAGTTGCTCCTCTTGCTATCCAATTGTGCGCTCTTACAGCTAATTAAAAAGGTTTGTGAAAGGTGTGCGGATGTTCAATGGTTAACGGACAAAACTGCAGCACTATTATGACAAGGGTAGGTCCTAATTGTCATTCATCTGAGGTACCATCAGGTGACGTGCTCAATGAGGAAT
>NW_020170582.1:2010-18029 GCF_000524195.1 Echinococcus granulosus | reverse complement strand
ATTCCACTTGTCTGCACTCCGCCCAGAATGATAAACTGTTTTCTTAGTTGAAAAGTTTTGTAGAAATTGCGATTTCTTGTATTTGGCCTCCACCAATGCCCTCCACATTCTGATGACTTTCTTTGCCTTGTTATACATAATCACACAATTAGTAACTGCCATTTATTTGCAAAAAGTAGTCATGGAGTAAATATGTGTCTCTATTGGCGAATGGCATCAGAGCGTCTATGGATGACAGTGAAGGGTGTGTTTATTGGCTAAATGAGTGCGCAAGCTAGTAAGTGGTCACGTGGAAGCTATAAATTCGGAGCAGTGATGCGTTTGATTGTCAACTTTCGGGAGTGGAGATTGGGAAAGGATTGATTCCTGCAGTTCAAATGCGCTGACTTGCCCTTGAGAGAACGGACTGACTCCGTCCTCCACATGGACGTCAACACCATCAGCAGTATCAGTGACAACGGGCCAACCAAAAATTCACGCATTCTTTAACTGTCCTCATCTGTCATACCTCACTCATCGCAAACTCCCCTCTAATGCCTTTATACCCCAATTCAACACGCCTTCTTTTCTCCTCAATCCTACTTAACGGTGATATTTGAAAACTGCTTTCTCGCTATATGCTGTGAAATCGCCTTCACCCACACGTTGCACTGTAGAAAGCCATTACGCCACGGAAGAACATGGGAACAGTAAAAAAGCTATAGTACCTCCTTGAAGACTGTGATTTAACTGCTTTTGATAAAAGGATTCCCCATTTAAAGTAGTGAAATGAATTGGCGAGCCATTAGTTGCTTGTGCATGACTGTACCACTGAAATAAATAGGCGGACAGGCCCCTTGAGTGCCCTGTTTTCGGTGCTTGTGAAAGCACTTTGCACCTAAAACTAGCAACATCATCGAGCAAACAAACACATATCTCCCTAGTCAGCTAGAGGGTTGACCATTTTTTCAGGAAGTGGCACAGGGCTCTATCTACCTACCTTTATCTCTCTCCTATGCCCACTTCTCGTACTTTTATCTCACTCAATCCATCCAGACTGAATTATAGCAACACAAGGTTGGTAACCGATTGATTTTGCCTTTCATTAAAATAGGTGGCTGTATTTACAGAAAGAGTAAGGGGATCAGGAGACTAGGGGATAATGACGATTATATAGTGTCACGTGTTATATTATACTTGGTCTCGCAAGTAAACAATTAACATGAAAACAACTGGGACAGCTTTTGAGCAAGGCAGCATCAAAATGTCATCCCTCCTAACAATAACTCATAGTGGCTACGGTGGATATTAGACCTGGTCAATAAAGTGATGTGATACTGTTTCAATGCCTTGAAAATGGAACGAAGTGGCCCTTAGCAAAATAAGTCACTTTATTTCGTCATTTTTATTTCGTCTTTGAAATAAATTCTTAGAATATCCTCTGACTACAGATAAGTGCACTAAGCTTCATCAAATTTTATTCCGTCCTTCTAGTCAATCCTGTGCAGTGAAGAGTAAAAGGGCCTAGTCAACGGATACACGTTTAGTCTACCCATACAAAGCATTTACAATGAACAGCAGTCGGTAATGGTCCGCTTACATCCCAGGTGAACTCTACTGAAGCGTATTTGAATGCTGAGTTTGACTCCCTTCTGAAGATTTACTTAATCTACAGCACTCTGATCGGCAGACTGCGTTCCATCGTACAAAGTGGTCATTTTGCATGACCAGATTTTGAAGACCCAATGAGGCAGCATGTGTCAGTGATGAAAAGTGAGTTCAGTGATTCCCTCTTCGAGTGTAGCCCAGTCTCCCTCATGTTGGACCCCTTAACAGCATAAAATTTACACGAATCTCACTGATCTCTCTTACAGTTTACCAAATCCGGTGTTCCTCCCCCAGGGCTTTTCTGTAGATGCTGATCCTCCTGTGTTACTTAGGCAACTGCAAGAGTCGTCTGTCCACTACAGCTGCCACTCACTTTTATCTGGTACAGTACATGAGGACGTGAAATAAAAAGGAAGAGACAACTTGTACTTTTCGTAAAATTTCGTGGACTGTGGAGACCGAGGACTTGGGAAACCACTTCCAAGTAGGTAAATTGCAAGAGCATTTGACATGAGGCGCCTGAGGAGCACAACTTCAATTCTCCCAATGCTCTAAGAATTTATAACAGCCAAAAGTAATGGCTTTCTTGTGAATGTTATTTTTGCCTGTTCGCCTCCTGCTCCCCCTTCTCCTCAACACTCTCGTCATCGTCTTCCTTCTCTAATCCTTCAATTAAAACTGCCACTCCGACTCTTTACTCTAGGTCTAACTTTAATTGGACCTACCATACTCCTCCACTTCACTCGGAGACCTCTGGCAAGTGGAGCGAGAGAGAAAAGAAGGTGAGGGGTACCCAGACAGGTTAGGAGAAAGGGCAGAATCGACTGGAGATTAGTGCACTTGAGTTCTGAATAAAGATGGGGATAGTGAGTGGAAATATTTTCGGCAATGTCTTTACCGTCGGTTTAGTTAGAAATTTCCCTTTCAACAGTGAGTTTGAAATTGTAATTCTCAAACGCATTCCGCCAAATCCACTTGCGCCTTACGGTTTCGGTATTGGATTTATCTTCCCTCAGTATCCAAGGCTACTGTGGATGCTACATCGCCTATAATGGTTTGGCAACAGTGTGAGTCGCTGTTCGTTGCATAATCATTCTTACCTGAATTGGTTCCGAAAGGCGATGCCCACGAAATGCGGCAATTCTTTATATACTGAAAATGTCAAGTGTCTACTTTTGGAAAAAAAAATATGACGCCTGTCTACTTGCTTGTCAATATCGTGGAGTCAAATAGTTTGAGAATATGACAAAATGGAGGTGGGATATCGTTGTATAAGCGATGTCTGGAAAAAGTTGGAGATATTTCCAGTCGGCAAATATATTCTTGAAGCAAATGTGGTAGAACCTTGCATGTATGTAGCCAAGTTATTTGATTTTAATGTTAGATTACGTAAGACATTACAACTTTGGGGTGTGTATGCCCGAAATATGGCTAGCTCAACCATTCGGTGGTTTGTTGCAGATGGAGTGGGACTCATTATGGTCAGTGATCGAGTGGCCTTCTAAATGTAGAATACCCTCAACCAAGTATCAGCCCTTAGAAAATATTTCAACTTGTCGCCCTTTTCATCAAAATGAGAAATAGCTTAATTTGGCAGTTGATGGGAATTGGTAAGACACTTTGTTTAAGTGGGGGGTGAAAATGAATTACGAGCGAAGAAGAGACAGCAAGATGTTTATCAAAGTGTCCTTTGTGCCCCCTTCTTTATCAAGACATAAAATTAGTGAATTCCAAAATGATAGGAAAATTTTGACTCCAGAGCTACCTCCCCCTATCCTCTCCTCCCCGGCTAGCACTTCTTTTCTTATTTTCTGTCCCACCTCCTCCGCGTGGGAAGAGAGGGACATAGTGGATACGGCACTACCTCTTCCCTTCCTCTGCCCAACTTGCAGGTCCTTCCTCAGCTACCCAAATGGCGACGTAATGTCTTTAAGACAATTTGGAGGCAGTAGATAGCAGATTGAAGTAGAGGCGACAGTTAGTATTCATCTTAATAATAGAAATTCAATCAGGCCAGAACTCCTAAAAGTAATTGAGCAGTTTCATTCAACACCCACCGTAATCAACACAAATCCATTTGATGGACTCAGCTACCACAAAGTAATCAGGTCAAATTATCCAGATAACACAACATCGTTCAGGTAGGGCAAGAGTAATTGGCATCGATTTCGAGGATGAAGCAAACGAAACTCCACACATTTGCTGCTTTGATCCATACAACCAAGAGCCTATCCAACATACCTTTGCATGAACATAGAAATAACACTGAAGTTTTAGGGATTTTGTAAGAAAGGTGTTACTAGCTCTAGCATTTTACCGACTGACAAGAAACGACTTTGAGGTCCTCCAGAACGCCCAGAAGTACCATCACACATAAGGCAAACAAGTGGGTAACAAAGACCGGAGAGGAAAATCGACCATTTTGCATTTGTGCGAAGCTCCAAACTAGGGGCTACCAGATATCCAAAACTAAAAGTACGCATGCACTAAAGTTGGTTGCTTTCAAAGTGAAAGGTTGAAAAAGGTGCTAACGTCCTCGTTTGATTTCGTACTAAGTCAACATTTATTTGTCGAGGATGGAGAGTACATGAAGCAGAGCTTGACAATTTTTCAATGCAATATTTTACATAAATCCTCCAACCTAATTTCTACAGTCAAACACACCGAAAACGATCAGATTTCGCTCCCAATTGGGGCTGGGAAAGCAATCTATGCATCAACTCAGTGATGCTGCAGCATTCACATACCTTGCGCCTTTGAGAAATAACCTAATCATCGGTGCCGCACAGAACGGTATGGAAATTACCTAACTGGCCAGATACAAATCACTTTTCGGGGTTTTGTAAACCGGACATTTGTGGAAAACAACCCCTCAAATATCGCCTAAGATATGTGCTTTTACTACCCTAATATCCCATTTATATTAGTAGGCTTGGGTCAACTGAGGCTACATTCACTTCTCTTCAAGATTATTTATTAGAGAATGCGGACAAGTACATTAAACAGAACTTGCAAATATCAAGGTCTGACCCCAGCCTGAAATCTGTTTAAACAGCAGCAATGCCAGCATTCGCAAGAAATAACTTTCTGCTAAGTAAACTAAAAGAAGATCGGACGCACATGTGTCTGAACAGGACTAAAGAGTGGATGGAGACCTCCAGTCATATTTCACAGGTCAAACCAGTTAGACACGTACAATTTACAAATAGATAAACATAACAAGGACACCGTATACACACGTTGACTCAAAATAACGACATGCTACGTACAGGTCAGAACTTGATTTAAGACGAGCAGAACGAGCTCTAATTCGACTTCTAATAAATCAAAGGTCCGAAAAAAGTTAGCTGGAATCCCACCTACCATAAACACCTGCAACAAGTACGAGGAAAACCGTCAAGAGCCACCTCCGCAAATAATTCATGTACGCACATGCAAATCCAAGTTAGTCCTCTCCAAGCTGGAGAAGCAGAACTTACGATCCCTGACATATTCATACAAAACAAAAGGTCCCAAAATGGAATGAATCTACGATATTGAGTGTTCAAATCTGTAGCATACTTTTTTATTAAAATTTATAATAACAATTATCTGGTTTTTTTAACCAAACGGCCAATAAGCACATTTTATAAAAAAATTGTGCGTTATGCGCCAACTCTACTAAGTGAAATGTGGCTACTTCTAACCCCTAAACACAAGGCTTATTTTTAAGTATAGGACAGAGAATTAGAGTAGTACCCTAAGTCAATAATGACTTCAATGGGCCACACCAGTATGAAGCATTATTTACAGCTAATATAGTTAACGATTGAAAGGGCAAGGTCTTAAACCGCAACTGTCCTAGGGACAATGATGAAGTATGCGACATGAAGGTCCTCTCGTCTGCAAACTGCTTTGTTCCAAACGCACAACTCAGTACTTAGCCGATACTTGTTTAACACATCATGATGCAGCACTAAAAAGGTACTCCACAAGTGATTTTTGAAGGTGAGGTTTCGCCTACAAACGCAAGAAAGAAGATTATACAATGGCATACTCAGCGACAACTTAAAGGAGAAGTAGAGAAGACTGTGCCTGAAAGACAAAAGGGCTACAGAATGCTTGTGCTATTTAAATGTACCTCTGGTGGAAAACTAGAGAAATTTGGACACACTTCGCAGTAGAATTTTTGAAAGGATTCCTAGAGGCAGCGAAGAGCTCCTCAATTGGACCTCCATAAATTTGTACTGATTTTTGTCGGCCCTCAAAATTACCCACCGAACTAAACTGTTCGTTTAAAGCGCATAATTGCCAGAGTAAAGGTGATAAACCAGGAACTAGCTGCATATTTATATCTAGCATTACTTGTAGTACATAAAAATGACGCCGATAAAAATTTGGGGGAATGAAAAGTGTTTTTTTTTCTATGTTGGCATTTTTCGCATATTTTATTAATTCAACGCTGACATTTTTACCAAATGAATGCAAATACACGTTCGCAATTGTTTTTTTGCAAATATTAGTCTACACGTTTAAAAGCATTTTGATATTTCAATTCATTTCTCAAGTGAATGACTTGCACAACGGTCGCCTTCATGCAGCCCTATAAACATGACTTGGCGCAAAAACAACCCAAGTGTCAGTGGACTTGGAATGTGACAGAGCACTGACAGGGTGAAGGCAACGAATCCACTAGTGCTGGTATGCATAATGTGATTAGCTAAAAAAGTAGTGTCAGTCTAGACTAGTACGCGAATGATACCAACCTCAAAAAGTAGAATTTAGCACTACTTACTTTTATAACCGGCTGTGACCATCTAATTTTAAGCTTACAAGAGAAGATTTACCGTTTTACTGGGCCAGGTAAATAGAAGACTAAAATTAATCCTACTAATGGACAATTCTGGCATTTAGGCAGGTTTGTGGGTAAATAAGCCACATGATTCTATTCAAAACGTTGAGGTAAAGGCATGGGGGAGGAGATTCAAGAAGACTTTGTCAGCGGAATTTATTCAATCATTTTCAAATAAGGCCGTTCTGAAGAGTGACATCTTTAAGCATTTATTCGTATCACGCTTGAAGTGTGTCGCCTTCAACCTAGTAGAAATCGTCATAGAGACACCGCTGACAGCTCCATCACAAGATTTTCCAGATGATTCACGCTTGTTAGCAGCGTTCCTAAAAACAGGGAATACGGATATATGCTGACAGTCATTTACTAAGATTCTGTTAAGGGTCGACTCGGGTTCTCTCATCCACAGCATATTCCCACGTACAGAAATGACAGAGTTACTGGCATTTCCCACAGTCCATGCTGCCCACCAGAAATGTAAGAACGAAGTCTTAAGTGCCCGCGTGACCTAGGAGACGATATAAAACGCTAGTCGAAGCATTATATTAAAGCACAAGCAAAGCATACAAATGAATACCTCCAAACACTTGGCACAGGTGCACTCGTCCACGCGTTGCACCAATCCCAATGGTTTCTTCAAGGTTGCTCAATGGCCTCTCAACGAACAATGCAAGTGTTGCCTTTCATTCGTTTTCACGCGCCTTATGTCAACCGTAAAAATCACCTTTCTTCAGCAACTGATGAAAGTGGTAAGGTATTCAGATGAGAGTGAAGGCTCATCTCTGAGCCAGAAACTTTGCGTCTTGTGTGAACAAAGCAAACTAATTGGTCTGCGAATCACTGTGAGTTGATGCAAAATTGGAGGAAGGGACAGGCTGCTGCTCGATCACATTCCCGTCCGACTTCACTAGATGACATGGCAAAGTAGCTCCTAAGTATCGTAAGAGAGATAAAGTGGAAGCTATCTAGCAAAAGCACGTTAAATGGAGTGTCATCGGTTTAATCAAGTAGTAGCCATGATTCCCAAATACATCAACTTACGGGCCTACATTCAATCCGCATTCATGCACCCCTGCATACATCCACCCATTCCGTGTTCATTTTATCAATCTCGCATTCATCCATCACCATTTATCCATTCACTTAGTCATCCATCCATCCTCTAATCCATCAATCTGACCTAGATCCATTCATCGTAAAGTCATTCATCCCTTATCCACTTCGTTTGCCTTTATGAATCAATTATTCATCTAACAAAAGCTGTATCCCTACCAATCACATCCCTCAAACTCTGCACTTATTCACGGTGCTTACCTGTGATAAACTATTCTGAATAATCTTTTACAAATTTCCAATATTCGGTTTAAAGTAATGGAGACAGACTGGTCAAGTCAATCCTCGAAATCATCCATGCAAATACCTTTGCTCTTTCATCCACATCACACTTGTTGCATCCTGCATCCAGCCACTTGGAAATCGCTCGAAATTTGGTTTCTTCACTCAAGACTTCTTGCCGTTTCTTCTCCAACAGGATCACAAAATATTCTGCTGCCGTCTGCACCAGTACCTCTTGTTGCAAACACAGGTTCCCAAAACGTTTCATCATCAATAAAATGCACAGTTCCACCAATTCATGAATCAACGTCACATTATCCAACGACCAAGCTTCTGCAACATTGTCTAGAAGGATTCTGAAGGCGGCCAGTTGCAACTCTCAAAAGAGCCTTCTATACCTCGTTCTGCAAAATTCCACACACTAGGAGACGATCGTGGAGGAGCCGAGAGTTGCGTAGCACTTCCTGCTGAGATTGTGATGCTACTTGTGTGTTCGTAGTTGATGACAGCGTCAATAATGCTGAAAGTATAGTGAAGGTGAGGATATATGCATGTATCCTTTTGAAAACTGCTTCCATTAGACTACTACTACACCCCATTGAGAGGCCAATGTTTTCAGCAAAAGTGAAAACGCGACTGCCACGTTCAGTCGGTGTGCCTTCACTCGTTTTCCATCCTCTGTCTAGAAGTCGAAGCATGAATTCTATGTCCATCAACCCACGGTGATTTGTAGGTCGATTAGTTTGCCCTGTTCACACAAGATGCAAAAATTGTGGCTCAAAGATGAGCTTTCACTCTCATCTGAATACCTCATTGTCTCCATCGGTTGCCGAAGAATTGTGACACGTGAGAATGAAAGCAAGACCACACATGCGTCGTGCGCTGAGAAGCCATTAAGCGACCTTGAAGAAACCGTTGGGATTGGTGCAACGCGTAGAAGATGAGTACACCTGTGCCAAGTGTTTGGAGGTATTCATTTGTGTGCTTTGCTTGTGCTTCAATGAAATGCCTCGACTGGCGTTTTATATCGCCTCCTAGGTCACTTAGGCACCTGAGGCTTAGTTCTTATACTTTTAATGGGCAGCATGAACTGCGGGTCATGCCAGTAGTCACATCACTTCTTTGCGTGGGTATGTGGTGTGAATTGGATAATCCGTGTTGACCCTTAACAGACTGTTTGTAAATGACACTCGGCAAATATTCGTACTCCCTGTTTTTAGAACGCTTCTAACAATCGTGAATACATCTGACAAATCTTGTGACGGAGCTGTCAGCGGTGCCTCCTTGACGATTTCCACACCATTTTCCTACTTGCCTTATGTATACAAGCAGTAGTTGATCCGTTGCTTTCACCCTGTCAGTACTTCTAACGTATTCCAAGTCCACCAACACTTGAGTTGTTATTGCGCCAAATCGTGAGTACAAAGCTCCACGAAGGTGACTGTTGTGCAAAGTCATTCACGTGGGAAATGCATTACAATATCAAAATTTTCCCAATTTTGTAGACAAATATATGCGAGAAATGAACTGTAAAGGTGTATTTTAACGTGTTTTACAATAAGAAGTCATCTTTTTATAAAAAGATACATTTACATGTCGATATGTAATACGATAGTGGTTTATCCCTCGGCATTGGTGAGGCGCCAGTTTTGTACTTTGATTTAGCGCCCTTGTACCTTGTTGAGTGGTCTGGCCTTTTGGGCCATGCTAGCAGCCCAGACACCTTCTCTGCGCTGAGTATATATTCTGCCCGAGTATTGTGTCTTCCTTCGTCTTCAGGGACTTTTGGGACGCTACAGATATGCCAATTAATAAAATGTACAACAAATGCAAACGCAGAAAATGACATATGATATTCAGTAAAATTTTGTTTGGGGTCAAAATTATGTACTATAAGTAATATTAGATATTAATTTGTAGCTATTTCCTAGTTTGTTTTCTTCACTCTAGCTCTCATAAGTTTTAAATGAACAGATTAATTCGTTGGGTTGCTTGGAGAGCTGACAAAAATCCGTACAAGTTTCTGCCGGTTCGGATGCAGGATTCCTCTCTACCTCTAGGAATCCTGACGTCGAATTTATTACGAAGTTCACACTAATTGCTCTCGTTTGCCCTCAGAGGCACATGTAAACAGCACAAGCATTCTGTAGCCCTTTTGTCTTTCAAGCACAGTCTTCTCTGCTTCCCCTTCAAGTTGTCGCTGTGTATGCCATTGTATGATATTCTTTCTTGCGTCTGTAAGCAAAACCTCACCTTTGAAAATCACTGGTGAGGTACCTTTTAGTGCTGCATCATGGTGCGCAAACAAGTATCGGCCGAATACTGTGTTTGAGTTTGACTCCTTACTCTTTCAAACGCTATGTTAGCTGTAAGTAGTGCTTCACACTTGTATGGTCTATTGCGGATTCATTATTGACCTGAGACACCAGATACTCCTAAGAAGCTTTGTATATGCAAAATAAAAATATTCACTTTTTGCCTACTGGAGTCAACAAAAAACTCTTTATTTCACACTTTACATTTTGGCTTTTTTGGCTAAAAACAAAATTGTTAGCAAAATAAACCCTACAATAACTGCTTTACTAATTAATGCAAAGAATAAAAAAGTCATAGTGCAATTTTTGTACACTTTGTATCAAAATCTTTTTAGTTTATAAGCGTTTTGCTTGAATTTGTCATGGCTTGCCCGCTTTGCTTGGGGGCGGCGCTCGTGGGCATGCATGAACACACCTGAATTGTTCGCAGCGATGGTTCTTGATGGTTTTGTTCGTACTTGCTGCTGGTGTTTATGACAGGTGGGATTTCTGACTTTTTCCAGACATTTGATTTGTTGGAAGTCGAATTATGGTTCGTTTTACTTCTCCTATATCAGTTCTGACCCGTAAGTAGCATGCCGTTATTTTGAATCATTGTTATATTTATCTATTCTTAACTTGTGCATGCCTAACCGCTACAACTTGTGAGAAATAACTAGAAGTCTTGGTCCATTTTTCAGCCCTTTTCAGACATGTGCATTCGATCTTTTCTTTAGTTCCCTTAGTGTAGGTGGCATTGCTGCTGTTCATGTAGGCTTCAAACTGCGTTCAGAGCTTGATATTAATAAGCTCACTTCAACGCACTTTTCCACATACTTTAATAAATAAGCTTAAAGAGAAGTGGAAATGGACAATTGAGCCTGAAGTTGCTAGCCTCATTTGGCTCAAGCCTACTTATGCAGGCTGTGCTCTTCACCTTTGTGCTTTTATCTCAGCCTTGTTATATTATTGGGTGCTTTACTTTTTGCATTGTGCACTTGCAATAAGTTGCGTAAAGTTATCCTTGACAATCACTTACATTATAAATGGGATATTGGGGTAGTGGACGCACATATCTTAAGTGATATTTGAAAGGGGGGTTGTTTTCCTTTCCTAAATATTAGCTATTAAACCTTACAGCATTTCAGGAATATGAGTATTTGAATGTGGTTTTAGTGGACTTTTTGCATGCCCCAGTAGCATCATTAAAAATTCCTTTTTTACCTTTTAGGCTTGATACGCGGTGTACGAAGGGGGAAGTGTGAATGTCGATCCATTTGGACTCCCTGCCACCTTTGCTACTGCTGTCGTAGCAGACTTTGCAATGGCGAAGGATGTTGTGGACATTTCTGATGAGTTTTTCTCATTTTACAGTGATTTACATCATTGCATTGCTTCTTTTTCCATCAGAAAATATTGGCCTTTCATTTAAACATTCACACCGCAGTGATTATTTTATTTGCTCTGAATTTTCACGCTCTCAAATAGTTTGGTTTAGTTAAGCCACAGATTTTCTTAACCCTACGTTTCGCTTAGATTGTAAACGCCTACCTAGGTAAGCAGCAATGCACGCCCAACGTTCATATCTAACCCCGTGCCACATGTGACACGGGGAGTAGGAAGTCAAGCATGCAACCTTTTTATGATATGTAGTCGTCGTTCTGTTTTGTTAGTTCATGAAATTCATGAGCTACCTTAAATTTATCCACAAATGTCCAGTTTACAAAACTCAGAAAGGTGGTTTGTATCTGACCAGTTAGTTATTTTCCATAACGTTCTGTGGACTTAGCACGAAATCAAAAGGGAACTTTAGCACCTTTATTCAACCCTTTACCTCGAAAAAAATTTATTTTAGTACCTCACACATGCGTGGCATGTGTTCTTTTAGTTTTGGAGAGTTGGTAGCACCTAGTTTATAGCTTTGCATAGATCCAAGATGTTTCTGGTCCTATGTGTAAGGGTTGTGGTTGTCTATTGTCCTCTTCGATCTTGATAATCCACGTGTTTGCTCCATGTGTGATGATACTCCTACGAGTTTTGGAGGATGTCAAAATCGTTTCTGGCCAGTCGTTAAAATGTCAGTGGTAGTAACTCCTGCCTTACAAAATCTCCAAAATGTCAACGCTATTTCTGTATCCCTGAAAAAGCATGTTGGATAGGCTCTTGGTTGTATGTGGAGTTTCGTTAACTTCATCCTCAAAGTCGGTGCCAATTATTCTTGTCCCACCTAAGCGCTGTTGTGTTAGCTGCGTAATTTGACCTGATTACCTTGTGCTAGCTGACTCTATCATGAGGATTTGTGTTAATTACGGTTAATGTTAACTACACCTACTAATTTGCTTTTGGGGATTCTGGCCTGGGTGAATATCTGCTATTAAGATGAATAATAACTGTCGCCTCTGCTTCAACCTGCCATCTGTTGCCTTCAAATTAGTTGCTAGAGTAGTCGTCACTGTCAATATTATTCACTTGCCCTCCTATGAGGTCAGGGCAATTTTATATAAGTCGCTTTGGAAATGCGACGATCCCAGTTTTGTTTCCTGTCTATTGTTTGACTCGTCTTGAATACCAATTGTGTGGGCGTCTATTATTTGGATCTATGTCAAGTCAAATGAAGGAATGGTAACCCTCTGATATCCCCAAAATTGTTCTTTTCTCTGCCGGCAGTTTAAGCAGGAGCTGGTCCATGTTTAATGATCTACTTGACTAATTTTTGTTATGTTGAAAGTGTGAATGTTTATTTTTTCCACATTTTGATGATGTTTGAGATGCACTGTAGTCCCTTTGTTTGAATTAGCCTCAGTGATTTTTTTTCTTATCGGTTTGATTGCGTACTCCATAACCTATCCTGTGCCTTGGAGATAGGGTGTCTTGCGAGAATGGTTGTTCGTCTTTGGCACAAATTGAAAGTCTCTAGTCCTTTTGAGCTATGCATTAGTTGTGCCGTGAATTAACTCCCGTTCCACTTGCATCTGCTGCGGACTGCTTATTTTAGCCCTTAGCCTCTGGCACCTTTAATCACATATTTTTCACTTGCAGGTCAGTGGAATAAGTAATTAGTCTTTCCCCTTAGTACATACATCAGGTGTTTTCACACAAAGTGGTCTATTTGACCTTACTAGGGGTGGCTACAGGAGTAATCGTTGTGGATGTCGACCCATACAAATGTAATATGAGATATGCTGCCTTCTACTACAGTTGCCAGCATTAGCAGCAATGATGCCATGCGTAAGTTGTGGTGCCTCATTTTGTACCGTGCACATGAATTTATCAAGAATTCAGATGATGCTCCTAATAAAGATGGCAGGCAACGAAGGCATCAAATTCGATCCAGTGGATATCTACTGCAGGCACAGCCCGGCAATGTGACACGTAATCTTGCACCGGAGCATCATTTAAATGATGTCGACGTCTTGATGACGATTGTAAAAGACGAATTTTTATTGGCATTTCTGGTAGTGGTGGTGTGAACATACACTTTGCACGATCAGCGCATAAATCAACCATTGGTGGAACTGCACAAGATTAGCACAGTGCATTCGCTCATGAATGCGGAAATCCTTGATTTGTGAAAAGTTACCACAAATGCTACATTCAAATGATGCAGCCACACTGACGGGTCTCTTCGTGTTTCAGGCTATTAGATCATAGGACACGTGGCTAGGTATAGACAAGAGAATGTTTTGTCTTCTGCCTTTTGTTGAACTTAACTTTCCACTTTCACTATTGCTATTTTAACACTATTTTTTGCCTAAGCCTGCGAGTCACACATATGTGACGCCTATGTTTTAAGAATGAAGGGGAATGCACCAGTGGTCATACATGTCGTGACAGTAGAACACAGTGGTTTGTGACTACTTTCTTTCTATCGTTACACTCAATTATTTACTCGACGGTGGTCGTAGGGATAAAAGTTTTAGCTTGATGCCTCGTACGCAGTTGTAGCGACTCTCTCTTATGGGGTACGATAGTCGGATCTCTCTTCGGCACCTTTTCGGTGATATCGGGCTTTGGATCATTGGCCTAATTCCGTTGTCTCCTGCGTCGTCGCAAGCAATCACCATCGGTAGTTGACGTGGTGCACGGTGTTCTGTTGCCACCGCCGTCACTACCACAAAATTTAGCTAACGCAGGGGTCTACGCGCCTGCCCTGGAATTGCATGTACCCACCTACCCGGAGTCCGTATCAGAGCCTTGAGTGTCGTCCCCAGTGTTTAGTGCAGTCATTTCCACTTTTTGCAACAATTCTCAAACCAGAATCGATGACATGGTGAATTTTCGACTTTGAACACTACCCGGTAGTTATGGTACATTCCGTAAGCCTGTAACATGAAGCACTGGAATGGTCGGTCTTTTTCTTCTGGCAGCGATCCCAAGAGGAACAGCGCAAGACTGCTTAAACTTCTCACCCTCTCCATTCCTGTTCTCTATCTCTCCCTTTCCAAGCTGTGATGATGTCTCAGTGATTTTGTGCCGCTAATTTTTTACGTTGGTCCATAATTTTGTGAACATTTACTAGCTTCTATTCGAAATGCAAAGAAATATGTAAGGGTAAGCAGATTCGTAGTAACCCAAATTGATTTTATATTAAAAAGGGTTTTATTGAGGCTCGGGTACAAAAACGCTCCTAAATACAATTTGATATAATCTGTACTTAGGTTTTGCTCGATCTGCCGCTCAATAGCTGATATAAGCAGCCTTCAGATGTAATAACCATCAGGGTCAGATTTAAAGCTATCTTAAGGGTTACTAATACTTGGGAATGGTGGTGAGTGTACAGCCGACAAAAAAAAGCTGTGAGCACTGAGAAACAAAATTTTTACAGCCTAAAAACATTCCACTAGTCTCGGAACATAGCTTAGAACTGAAATGCACAAATCAGCAGAACAGTGCAATGGAGGTGACAAGCAGGATTGCATTAAGTAAAAATACCAACCGATATCTTAAGGCTTCTGAGCTCTATACTATTTTTGCATTGCTACCTACCCTATAAGGGTTAATATTTAACACACAAACTATGTTGTTTTGTGAAGTCAAATCTAGAAGGAGTAAGGCTACTTACGAATAAATCACTTGGCAATGCATGTTACAGTGATTAAGCATGTTTTAAGTAAGATCTCTAAGAAAGGCGATTAGCTTACGACATGCAATCATGTGAACCACTGACGTGCTGTAAGCAGTTCAATTAGTGCATCCCTACAAGCTAACACAAGTAAATTAATATTATATGCATTATCTTATACATATTTACATACATTTGTGGCAAACTACTTTCGGTTACTGCGAATCACGAAAGCGATGATAGAGGGCGGTAAGTGTGAATGCCGATCTGAAAGTACATGAGCACGTGCATCACGTGGATTGGATGGAAGTGGTGAGTATAGTATAAAAGGTGACACACCTCAGCCCACAAGTCAGTACCAAGTGGAGCAGATAGACTGCAAAGAAAATGGGATTCGGGTGTTGGCCACAATGTGAGAAGCCGTGTGCATGGTCGGCTGTGCTCGTGCCGCAATAAGAGAAGCCGTGCGCTTGGCCATCTGTGGTGCCGCAATGTGGCAAGTCGTGGGGTTGGCCATCTGTGCTGGTGCCGCAATGTGGCCAGTGGTGGGGATGGCCGTCTCTGTGGTAGACGGAAACCAAGACTCTCTTTGTGCTTGCACTGAGTTTGTGAAGAAGTCTCCAACTCTCTTGGATTTGGAGGAGCTAGCTGACGGTGTGCAAGCTCGCCTCTAGTACTTTCCTTCTTCTAACGCGAAATAAATGCTATTAATTCTAATTGTTTTGAGCATTTACTAAGTGAGTGTCTAAGCATCGCAGTAGAAATATGGAAGTTGCTAGATGATATTTTGGCAAGTCGCATCGCGTTGCACTTGGACGATTATTTGCAATATCTCTGGATGACATTCTCTACTGAAACTTAAGTCTGCTGGGGTAATTTCTCAATAATTCCTTCAAGAATATCCAACTTT
>NW_020170582.1:0-1910 GCF_000524195.1 Echinococcus granulosus | reverse complement strand
CGTCTCCAAACTCTCCGCGTGATATACCTGCACTACGTGCTTCCATGCTCTCGATCATCTCATGATGGACGATGTCGCAAAAGAACACTTGTATTTTAGCAATTTCTATTTGCACTAGATGACACTCTTGCTAACACTGGCACGCTCACTTTGCTTTGGTTTTAACAAGGATAATAATTTTAAGTTAAAGGGCTAAAATTTGGTTAGGAAAGGCCGAAAATCAAGGGGCAGCTTGCATAACCATGGTCAAGTTAGATAGCTGACGCTTAAATTTACAGATAAACGTCAATGTGCCTAAAGCGACAAAAATAACGACATCGCCAATACTCATACTAATCACTATATGGAGGTAATGTTCCTTCATTTAAGATCCCACCTAAAGTAAGTTTATTTGTATTAATTGTGCAAATTGCTACCTAGTCGCAATTGTTTTAGTGATGTATCATAAAACTGAGTTAATTAGGCCATTCCCATAGGAGCAAAATGGTTTGATTTTATGAAAGCGCAGGCAACCAGAAGATCCCACTATGAGCTCGCCTGACCATAGACAAGGAGAATCATAATAATTTTACCACAGTTCTCCTCAAGCTAGTCAGGAGTACGCATTTTGCATCCGCAACACCCTCTATAGCCAATGAATTACTCAAAAAGCAGGGGTAGGCTGCCGGTTTGTTCACCAAAATCAATGAAATGCGGAGGCTCCTTCATAAGCCTTGAGGCAAGTTAAACATCTGGCTTGGGTTCCATAATCAATGCTGCCAACATTGTGTCAAACTATTGCTCTTCCACGTTTTGCATCCCCCTGAGGTCACCGAATGTCTTGCAAAATACAATGATTAGATAAATTTGCGAAACAATCAGTTAATGCTATCACTGGTAATATGTCCGCTAGTTGATATGCGCCTACAGTGGTAATGAATGCACACATATTTTCACGGCTATGTGATTAAAGGCAGGATGCCTCCTAGAAATTTGCGTTTTTGGAAAAAGGATAGAATTGCGGCTGATTAACCTTTCAAATATCCACTTTAGCACAATGAGTTAACTGAAGAGAATGCGCCTAAATCTAAACCACAGTTATCGCATGCGCGTGTTTGTTTGGTCTGGGCTTCACTCAATGACGAACATATATAAGCAAAGCCAAAGGCTGCAGTAGTTGCGGTTAGGATTTTACCTGTTCCATATATCGGCAGAGAGAACTGAAACTGCTATTATATCAGCCGACACGGTTTGTGGTCAAGCTGTTGATAATTGGCTTTGGTCAAGATCATGAGTGTTGAAGCACCTAGCTCACACGCTCCGCACGATTCGGTTTCCATCACTCTACTGATTACAAGTTTATGATATCAACCCTTAGATACAAATGCACTTTTGGCCAAGACGCGGTCATTCACACTGGTTGCCAGATAGTACACCATTCTAAAAATAGACAAACGCTGCCGAATATCGGGCTCTAGACTTCCCACAGTACTCATTTCTAACTTACAGCCATTTTGATTATACTGTCCAGCAGTGAAAAAAGCCATGTGCATGGTCGCCTACGGGAATTTCTCAATGAGGACAGCAGTGGTGCTGATGGTAATCACTACTGGATCTTTGTGCTTGCACCGTAGTTTGAGAAGCCTCCAATTTTCTTCGATCAGCAGGAGCCACCAGTCGCTGCTTAAGTTCGCCTCTAATACTTTCTTGCTTGTAACTCAAAATAAATGCGACCACTATTAAACGTTTTGAGCATTTACTAAATGAATATCTCAGCATTGCTGTTTACGAGGCTGTTCATAATGGCAGAGCGGTAGTAGCAGTCTGCCATTAGATGAAACGAAGTTTGGAATTTACGGTGCAACTCCTGTACTAAATGACGTCACCTGGAATTCCCAGTTTTACTAAATGAACATGCCATGGCCAAACAT
>NW_020170583.1:97691-100685 GCF_000524195.1 Echinococcus granulosus | reverse complement strand
CCTTTTGGGCTCGAAGAAATAATCTGACTAGCAAAATGCGGCTTATCTGATCACCTTCACAGCTTGCCACTTTCATTTGACTCCGTTTGGTATGCGATTTTTGTCCTACTTGTTGCTTATCCCCTTCTTTCTTTCTATTCCGTAGTTTGGCTGATAAGAAGGTTTGACTATTCGTAACTTGATCAGTTGGTTGGTAAGAATGAGTGAAGACGTAGAGATGGTGATTTTTGCAGTCCTCTCCAAGGCTTTCACACTGAGATAGTTATTTCCGGACTGCATAGGACACACAGAGGATCCGTGTGTACTCAGTTTTCCCTTTCTCTCTCCCTCACGAAAGGGCTGAAGATGAGTGTGGGGAAGAACAAAAGAAGTGAAGCACTTTGCAACTCTCATTAGAGCACTCATTCAATCGGCTGTCTCTTGGGCTTACTTAAGAAGGCCACAATTTGGCCAACCTGCCCACAGGTGGTAGCAGTAGCTGAGAGAAATATTTCCTTCCCCCACCTTTTTAATAAAAAAGCTTCTATGTGCAGTAGACTTTCACTATTCATATCTCCTGCCAGTTAATTGATTGTGACTTATTTTGTGCGCTCGATGAAAATTGTTTTCCATGTTCGGTCTACCCTCAAATAGCACAATTTCAAGTCTATGAAACATTTGTCCTAAAAAACCATTTTCTCATGTTGAAACTAAAACAGGGGCAGAAAAATGCAAGAGTCGTTGGGGTTACTTTGTTTTATTTCTACGCAGTGATCAGAAGCGCTTCTGTCCACCTTGCAACAATAGCACCTGTGTCTGGTGGAGAAAAGGCCAAATTTGCTCCAAATAAGAAGCCGCCACTTGTTAATAACCGATTCAGCAGGGTAAAACAGTGGCTCTTCAGTGTCTCCAATCACCAAGAAATCACTAATGTGCTATAGTCAGCGGAAACAAAAATAGGGGATCACACAGTCATCACCTACACCTTTCAAGCTTGGACTTCTCCAGCAAATTTTAGGCATCTCTCACTTCTGCTATGTAATTCCTAATGAGCAGTATATCGCTGTTTGGAGTCATCCCAACATTCACACAGGTAGAGGAAAGCTTTGCGAGGCTCTGCTGGTTCATATTTGACTGATGTGTCAAACCGATCCATTGATACCATTAGTGAGGCTCCCCATTCCACGCTACCATTGTGGAGCATGACACAATCATGTGCTTTCACAGAGACATCACAGGTGTCAGTAGTGTACAAATGTTGTTCACAAAGTTGGGTACTGTCGATGGGCATATGAGAAGTGGTTGAGTTTGTCGCTTTGAATATCGCAGCTTGTGGTAGAATGGGTCACGCGGTCATTTGGAAGAGGACTGGTAATGGGGGTGAGGATAAGTGAATGGAGGACATTTGTGACACTTACAAGTGCCTGCAATAGCACAACGTTAGAATTTCGTCCCTTTTGGGCTCGAAGAAATAATCTGACTAGCAAAATGCGGCTTATCTGATCACCTTCACAGCTTGCCACTTTCATTTGACTCCGTTTGGTATGCGATTTTTGTCCTACTTGTTGCTTATCCCCTTCTTTCTTTCTATTCCGTAGTTTGGCTGATAAGAAGGTTTGACTATTCGTAACTTGATCAGTTGGTTGGTAAGAATGAGTGAAGACGTAGAGATGGTGATTTTTGCAGTCCTCTCCAAGGCTTTCACACTGAGATAGTTATTTCCGGACTGCATAGGACACACAGAGGATCCGTGTGTACTCAGTTTTCCCTTTCTCTCTCCCTCACGAAAGGGCTGAAGATGAGTGTGGGGAAGAACAAAAGAAGTGAAGCACTTTGCAACTCTCATTAGAGCACTCATTCAATCGGCTGTCTCTTGGGCTTACTTAAGAAGGCCACAATTTGGCCAACCTGCCCACAGGTGGTAGCAGTAGCTGAGAGAAATATTTCCTTCCCCCACCTTTTTAATAAAAAAGCTTCTATGTGCAGTAGACTTTCACTATTCATATCTCCTGCCAGTTAATTGATTGTGACTTATTTTGTGCGCTCGATGAAAATTGTTTTCCATGTTCGGTCTACCCTCAAATAGCACAATTTCAAGTCTATGAAACATTTGTCCTAAAAAACCATTTTCTCATGTTGAAACTAAAACAGGGGCAGAAAAATGCAAGAGTCGTTGGGGTTACTTTGTTTTATTTCTACGCAGTGATCAGAAGCGCTTCTGTCCACCTTGCAACAATAGCACCTGTGTCTGGTGGAGAAAAGGCCAAATTTGCTCCAAATAAGAAGCCGCCACTTGTTAATAACCGATTCAGCAGGGTAAAACAGTGGCTCTTCAGTGTCTCCAATCACCAAGAAATCACTAATGTGCTATAGTCAGCGGAAACAAAAATAGGGGATCACACAGTCATCACCTACACCTTTCAAGCTTGGACTTCTCCAGCAAATTTTAGGCATCTCTCACTTCTGCTATGTAATTCCTAATGAGCAGTATATCGCTGTTTGGAGTCATCCCAACATTCACACAGGTAGAGGAAAGCTTTGCGAGGCTCTGCTGGTTCATATTTGACTGATGTGTCAAACCGATCCATTGATACCATTAGTGAGGCTCCCCATTCCACGCTACCATTGTGGAGCATGACACAATCATGTGCTTTCACAGAGACATCACAGGTGTCAGTAGTGTACAAATGTTGTTCACAAAGTTGGGTACTGTCGATGGGCATATGAGAAGTGGTTGAGTTTGTCGCTTTGAATATCGCAGCTTGTGGTAGAATGGGTCACGCGGTCATTTGGAAGAGGACTGGTAATGGGGGTGAGGATAAGTGAATGGAGGACATTTGTGACACTTACAAGTGCCTGCAATAGCACAACGTTAGAATTTCGTCAAGAGAGTTGTAAAAAAGTTCCCGATGCTTTGGATTATTTTTCGCATAGCCATTCGGAAGAGGGTGTTAGATCTGTAACTAAGATGGCACAAGCATTGGCTGCTTTCTTGCCTCTCTTGCACCGTAGAGG
>NW_020170583.1:95374-97591 GCF_000524195.1 Echinococcus granulosus | reverse complement strand
ACTCGAGGTTGCTGGCCCAATTTTACCCATCCCATGCCCATACACTTCAATCCATTGGCACGTGGCACACTAGAAATAGACATGGAGTGAAATTTGTCCTTGCCAAATGTGTCAAATTTCTAGGCACCAGCCGGATTGACTTTACACATACGGTGTACTAGGCACTTCATTTCCTTCACATAGCATTAATTCACTTTAATGATAAAATAAAAGAGGAGAGTTTTTAATCTCCAAGTATGAAAACCAAGAAATGAATCTACATGGAGGGTGGATCATCACTGTGACCTATGATTAATGCTTCTTCTCCATCACCAGATCAAGAAGATCCACCAATTTGACACTGGATCTTACCAGCGTGTGATACCATCGACGCGATTTACATAGATGCGCCTTCGCTTTGACAACTTCATCGACATCAGTGAATGAAACGCCTACTTTTATGTATCACAGCAACTTCTTCTGTTCGATTACCATTCTATCCCTGTTAGACATTGTTTTCTCTTTGGTGACTTTGTCACTGTGACTTATTGTGCAGAAGCTCAGATGTCTCTCACATAACAGAGCCAACCAATCTTCATCTGGCAAACCTTTAAAAATGCCTTTAATTCTTAATGGAAATCATTCTACACAATTTCTTGGTTAATTTTTGCACAGAGGACGTGAAGGGAGTCACT
This sequence comes from Echinococcus granulosus, assembly GCF_000524195.1. Taxonomy (NCBI): domain Eukaryota; kingdom Metazoa; phylum Platyhelminthes; class Cestoda; order Cyclophyllidea; family Taeniidae; genus Echinococcus; species Echinococcus granulosus. The sequence continues at coordinate 96,917 of NW_020170583.1, read as the reverse complement.
TTGATGAGTCCTGTCGCCTACTTTTATCCTACTGTGTACTAATTCTTAGTCCGTCTTCTGTGATCATAACTATTGAACAAATTTTGTTATTATTCTACCTACAGTGGAGTGACAAAACTAAAGAGGATTATCACACTACAATAAAGTGCCAATTGGCACAGTTTTCCATGTTTGCATCTTTACCAAATGGGTGCCATACTTATGTGACGCACGGAATTAGAGACAATACGCAAATGGACAGGTCACATATTTGTGACACCAAAAGTAAGAAATACAGACTGGAACTAAAAATAAATCACGCCATGTCTTATCCCAACTTTCTCACCTAAAAAGGAGGCAATGGGGAGTGAATGACACATGCCGATTTGGAGGTCAATCAAGCCTATAAGTACCAACCCCTTAACAATATTTCCTTACTAGAATAGGTCACATACATTTTCTCATAAAAAATAATGCATAAGGCCTTTGTAGGGGGACTTAAAGAAGGAAGACGAGGGGTTTGCTTTTACAAGTGGCGAATTTCTAGCATGCCAGTGCTCTTCCCCATTGGTGCTCTTTGAATGTCTTTTAAGTAACATCTAAACATTCAACATGAAAGTATCGCTGCTTTCACAATTCAACTGGGCCTTTTTCCACATATCCATTCATTCTTGCCTCCAAGAGTCCCGAAATCGAATACTGGTTAGGGAATTAAGCCCTCGTTTGTTCCTTCTCTCCCTCACAATATAAACAAACTACACGTTCTCTTGGTAAGACTGGGAGAGCTAAAATTTAAAGTTTTCAAATTACTTATTCTTCTGCTTTCCACAAACGTGATGTCAGGGGAACATCCCTACCTTCCCTACTACCGCTACTACTTAGCCTTCATCCACTCTTGAGTTGTCGCCGAACAGGTCATTTTGTCTAATATACGCATGCATAGTAATCATGCTCACATCAGGGTGGCCAAAGATGATGAATCAAGTAAAATGGGGAGGCTGTCCTCCTCTTTCTCATCCTCCACCTCCTCCTCCATGGGTGTCTCAATGGAAAGGTCTTCTCCACCCACCCACACCCTAAAGTTACGTTCGTATTGTTTTGTCATTTTCCACCACTCTGATACATAATTGTCACATTTTGGAAGCTTTGTAAGTGATTTATGCTACTGTGCAATGCTTTTTGGCTATTTTGCGGTTTTAACTTTTGCTCTGGATATACTACTTAAATAGGGATGAACTTTATATCTCTTATAGGTTGATTTTTCGACACTTAAATAATGCCTGAGTTAAAAAACAGACTGCATAAAAAGATGATCTGCTGCTAGTCGTTAAGCTGTCATCTGGACAAAGCGATGAAAAAAGTAGTCCATTTTTTGTAATGAAGTTTTATGATTTAGCACTTTTAAACTCAGCCAATAAGGTGAAGGGGTTAAATAGACTTAATCAACTCTCCCTGTATAGCAAAGACTGATTCATTCTTAGGTATTTCACAAAATAATTGGCACTCTTGTTAGTCGCATCAGATATGCTCTTCGTCTGAATTTACCATTTTCTTGTCCCGCTTA
>NW_020170583.1:93734-95274 GCF_000524195.1 Echinococcus granulosus | reverse complement strand
GTTCCGCATCCGTCACCAGCAGCTGTACTAACCCGGCCCGACGTAGCACAACCTGGACGACGTGACGGAAACCATAGGCCTCTACGTGGTGTAGTTGCTGGCGTTATCCCGCCCTCCACGTTTCCAATTTCATCTCCAACTCTGTCAGACCAACAGGGCATTGCATGACTTCCCTCCTTCTCTTAACTCGCCATGGTTGTCGCCACTAAATTCCAAACACATCTGCATTGAATAACTCATTTGTTTGTTCATACATTCATTCACAACCTTCCTTTTGCGTGCAGAAATAGAAAATGCTCCTTTCCATTGTTTACATGGTTAGCACAAATACAGAGATTATTTATTATCGCTCATTCGAGATGAGCATTGCGCAAGTTCGGGACAAATATTTTAGCATATGATTTTACCCACAGAACCTTGGAAACCTTGGAAGAATGGCAACTTAAGCCACAATCCTGATGCATAATTTGGTGCCTTCAGTAAGCCGTGAACAACATCTTAACTATGCAATCTCATGACAATGTGATTTTGCTCATCTTCCACTTTGGCCTAGGTGATCGTTGAGGCTCTTCTTTGCCAATCACACCTCAGTCCTCATTGTTTTCCTGTGCTTCCTTTTTCGGAACGAATGAGTACTAGGAGCACCCGGTGAGTGGATTTCTATTTCCACAATCATCATATTTTTCATTTGTAACAGTAGACTAACTTGCTTGTTAGATTGAGCTTATTTAACTGTAGATAGTATGGCACTATGGCTTACCCAAAGCCACAACGAAATACTAGAGTAGAGCATCAGGATGCCTGCAAAATCATCCACGGTGAATGTAATGCCTGCAGCTTTTGCTAGTTATGTATTATGATGTGTAAATGTAGGTTTAGCCGCCACTTTTATTAATTCGCCGCATAATGACCACGAGAAGCTGGAAGTTGCTGATGACATTTCTTCTCATTCCTTAGTCTTCGTTTATTTGTAGAGATGCATGAACTAGGGGCAATTCATTTGCTTCACGACTCCATCCAATCGTGGATGCAACTGCAAGGCATTCTCCTGCACTTTCTTCTATCTATCACATCGCAGATGTTTGTCCACGCTAGCACTCTTCTTCTCACAGCCCTGCATTACGTGAACTGCGATTAGACATACGCGCGAAGGCGATAATGACGAACATTGGAGGCTGCCACTTTTTCAAGGCTTCACATGACGGCTAATCATCAGCCTCCATTAATGCCCATTCACACCATTCGGTCTCGTTTGCAAAGATCTCTTGTTTGGATTCATTAACCGCAGGATAAATTGCCAGTTCACATCTCGTGCAAGTGTGACATTTTGGCTAATCGGTGAATGAAGATGAGAGTAGGTATGTTGGCGCCTCGCAATTCTTGGGTAAGTAAGGCTTGCTGAGGGGATTTTGAATTGTCTTTTTATGTGGTGTAGTGGGGGAAGTGAGTGACAGGGAGAAGCGTATGCAGCATGGAATTTCTCTTCAAGAATGCCTACAATATTTCTGGCGCCGTATGTTCTAGCTCCGCTATAGTTGTC
>NW_020170583.1:72320-93634 GCF_000524195.1 Echinococcus granulosus | reverse complement strand
AGGTTGTAGGAGTAATGAGGCAAGAGACAAAGTTTTATCAGTATGTTCTCATTGAAAGAAGGAAAGACTGTTTTCTAGGTCCACGCAACTTGCACATTCTCGAGGTTCGAAGAGTGTTGCACTGCCTATGCAACACCCTCAGGCCTGTTTTAGTGGATACGACCACCTTATTTGTCTTTTGGTAGAACAACCAGTGGCTTTTAGCGACGGCAAGACTAGTCATCCAGAGACTCATCGTCAACAAACCCATAATAATTCAGTTGTCATATCATGTGCTTTTACAGACAGTCGAAACAGCAGCCAAACACAGTATACAATGTTGCATTCTGTGCCGGTGTCCGGGATGAGGTCTACGTGACCCACGGTAGTGGTCTGCTGAGCATGATGAAGGAAGGACCAAGTGCTAACGCTTGTTTAACCTCCAGCTCGACAGCTCTTTCCAGTGTGAATATGTGGACATTTTTTCAGCTCTCAGTTCCATGTTATTCGCCAGCTCAGCCAGTCCAACTTACAGAGGCTCTGCTGGTTCATATTTGACTGACGTGTCAAACTGGTCCATTGATGCCATTAGTCAGGCTCCCCTTTCCACGCTACCATTGCGGAGCATGACACTGTCATGTGCTTTCACATAGACATCACAGGCGTCAGTAGTGTACAAATGTTGTTCACAAAGTTGGGTACTGTCAATGGGTATATGAGAACTGGTTGAGTTTTTTCATTCTTTGACAATATTCTATGGGTGTATGAATGTACACAGCTGCGAGTCACATGTTCACATGTTCTTAACGAAATCATTTCGTTTGTGGCACGATGTGGCCTGTCCGTTTATCTACTGCAGTAAGGAAGCCAATCCACGTCATTCGACCTCCCTTACATTGGAGGAGAGTGTGCCTTTCCGGCTTATATGCGGATACCGAAATGCTACCAATTTACTCACAAAAAGTTGCACTCTTTAAGCGGAATAATATTATCTTCCTCTTTTTTACATTCTTTTAAAAAGATTTTTGTAAATCGCAGATTTTTGCTTTTTTATTTCATTTGACGATTTGGTGGTCGTGTCCGATTGCACTGATAGGTAAATATTTTTGAGACATTTGGCAAACATTTAAAAAGGACTATTTTCAAAAAAATAACAGGAGCTGGGTATTTGATCCAACGCAGTAACTACAAAGCCTTCTGTACATCTTCCAGCAGCATTCCTAGTACCTGATGGAGAATACGAACAAATGTGCCCACTTTAAGGAAATGCTATGGCCTGTTAATACCCACTTTGATAGAATAAAAAGCGGCTCTCCTAGTATGCTTAAATCCCTCCCATCTGACGGTAAGTTTAAAAAAATTGAATAACACCTACGATTTATACTCTAGTAAAGCAAATGAGATAGAGGAAAGATAGTAAAAATGCGTTTTTCCTTGCGTTAAAATTATTAAATAAATAAACAATTTTTAATTCCCTTGCTTGATGTCGCAGAAGGTGTTTACAGAAGGGAGCTAACAGTCTAGCTACCTGCCTATCCGCCTCACCGCCTATACCCCACAAACACATGTGTAAAAGCCATGATCATTGGATCTGTTTTATGTCAAGAAAATTGAGCATGCTTATGAAGGCATAGATGTGTGAGTGGATGTGTTTCGTATCAGTGCAATATATTGCATAAAAATGGAGTTAGAAATGTATGTATTATATATCCATAAAATTTGCTGCCTCAAACTAGATGTAAGCATGTTTGCAAATTGGAACAGCTAAATGGGACCTTTTTTATGTGTGAAGATGTGAGTAAGGATGCATTTTGTATCCTTACAATAGAGAATATGTAAATGCCTTTGGATGTGCATGCAGTTTGCGTTGGACAAATTGAGTTTGTACAAATATATGTATGTGTAAATTATTTTGAATTAGTAGAAATGAGGATTAACATAAATGTATATGTATATGAATGGATTCACTCTGTGATACTGCGGTGGGACATGTATAAATTTATTTATTTGTACAGGCAATTTGCAATAGCTGAAGTTAGCCCATGAACTTGCTGAATGCTTGTGTACATTTTGATTTGAGCAGATTTTGCATATATACATGTGTATGTATGTGGGTATGTATCTTGAATTAGCTAAAATGAATAAACACTTACATATAAATGTGGGTGCATGTGTGTATGAATTAATAATTTTTGCCATGAGGTGTATACAAATGTGGGTACGATTTCTTCTGTTTTACATATACGGAGGTATATTTTTATAGTGAAATATGAAAGTGCTGTTATGTTTGCGTGCACTTTGCATGCGTCATATTATGCGAAAATGAAAGAGACTGTTAAGGGTGTGTGTATTAAAATAGCTATATTGATAACACCTGCAAGCTGATCAACGTAGTACTGAGCGAATTTTGCACTAGCTTTGCTGGGCTTATGCAAACTCCTTTATTTATGCATAGATTTTATGTCAGCTAATTTGGTAATAAATTAATTATCCATTGCGGGTATTTTCAATTAGGTATATATATATGTATAGGCATACGGGTGGATAAAATTCTATCAGTTTAATAGGGCTTACGCAAATGCGCTTATTTGCACTAGTCAAAATGAAAATACATAAATAGGCAGAGCGTACTTACCTTGAGTTAGCTGAGTTGCCAACAGATATGCAAGCATAGAAAACTGAGTGAGTGTATTTTGTACTAATGCGGCTTACATATATGTGTTTACGAATGCTTGTGTCTTATATTAGTTTTATTGCATATATGCATTTAAATTTATGGAGGCGGGCATGTACTTTGAATAAGGTAAAGTAAGCATACATATACAAGGAAAGGTGTATGAGTGGATACATTTGTGATTAATACAATGGGGTGGAAAACTATGTTTATTTTTGCAAGTATTTCCCATATGTTTAATTGATGATATTAGCACTGTTGCATTCTTAAACATATTTTAAACTAGCTAACTTGATTTTACGCATGTATGTGAAGGTTCTTTGGTGGATATATTTTTCATTAGTGCAATGGCGTATGCACAACTTTGATTTTTTGCGTTCATTTTGCATTAGTTAAATTGAGCGTACATAAATAGGCATTTGGGTGTAGGCATTATGAATGAGCTAAATTGAATATTAAAAACGGGATGAGTGTTGAATTTTATATTATTGAAATTGAGTACAAGTATATGGGTGTGAATGATTGCCGTTTGTATAGGTTAATTGAGCTTCCGCATGAGCGTTGCTTGAGAGGAGCATTTATAATTGTTACGTAAAGCATACGTACGCATATTTTAGGGCGTATTATATTTGATAGTGGCATTATGTAGGTGGTGATTTGCTTTGCATTAACATATATGGGAAAGGAGGGATGCATTGTATAAAATATTATTGTATATACGGAAGAGTTTTCTGGGAAGTTTCATTTTGTAGTAACGTACTGGATCAGGCACATATGGATAAGTATATGATAGAGCACTTTTTATTTGTGAAATGTTGTAATACGATAGTGGTTTATCCCTCGGTTCTGGTGAGGCGCCGCTTTTGTACTTCGAATTAGCCCCCTTGTACCTCGCTGGGTGGGCTGGCCTTTTGGGCCATGCCAATAGCACGGCCACCTTCTCCTTGCTGAATATATATATTCTGCCCGAGTATTTTGTCTTCTTTCGTCTTCAGGGAGTCTCGGGACGCTACAATATAGCACATGTGTGTGTGTGCAATTTAAGATGCATTTCCCTATTAAGTTTGTGCATACATATGTGCATATAAGCATAGAACTACATTTATCTTAAAATTGGTAATATGCATATTTGTAAAGGTAAATATATTTTTATCACAAATTTTTTATCAGGAATCGGCCAAATGTTAAAGCCAGAGTAAATTTATACCCCGTAATATTTTTTTTGCGTATTTTAGGCTCTTAAACGTCACTTATATTAAATATTTTTGGGTAAATTATTTAATAAGAAAATTATTTTGATTTTAAATATTGATATGGTACTACAAGATCCCACCACGTTATTTGAAAATTTTGTTTTGACAAAATGTATCTGCGTCACTTTGGTTTTTCCTTGGAGGCATATTTATTTTTCCACAGATCAGCTGATCATGGCGTATCTCTCAGCTGTTAGGGGCTGTCAAATGGACGACATCGATTGGCGTGATGTCACCAAAGTGGAATTGCACTCTCAGCCTCCCTCATTGTGCGCCCGGTGCTATCAGCGGCCATTTCTGCCTCGAATAGGTCCGTGTGGACATGTATACTGCTACCGGTGCATCTGGATTCGCATTACATTTAACCATGATGAGCGTGTTGAGGTGTCCAAGCTGTCCTTAACCCTTAAAATAGTGGATCTTGAGAGGTGAGACAAGTAGCTGGCCACTTTACTAACCTTTATTTGGAATAGGGATATTTCAGTCAGCTGTCGCCCTTGTGAAATAAAAATTTATGTGCAGGGCAAAAGAATGCTGCACTCATGTGTACAAGGTATTTAAACCACGAGATATGACTATCATTTGGTGGAGGCAATAGAAGTAGTATTTCGCATCTGATCCGACAGAATATCACATCGGTGGGATAATACACATCAAAGCGGTGAATTTCGAGAAATCAAGGCATCATATTTGTAATGGCAGAGGACATCTTGAGTGGTTTTTGACATCAGAAAAATAATTTGGCAAAAGATAATAAAAACGAGTTCGACCGCCGCACAAAACAGAGTCTCGGTATGCTTGGTGTCTTTAAATTAATTTGTTATAGAACTACACGTTTATGGCATATTCCTACGTGCTGGCAACCGACGATAAGACGTGGCGGAAAGCCATACTTTGGAAATTTTAAACGATTTGGAGCTTAATTATTTATGTATATCCATACATATATACATTCGGGTGCCTGTGGAAGGGTTGTGCATTATTATAATTGCATTTATATCTGCGCGTGTCTTTTTGAAGTGCTTTCTATTCGTCAGATTGAGTTTATATTTGCGTTAATTTCTGCATGCAATGGTTGCAAGTAAAATTTGTTGTGTTTATGGGTATGTATAAATATATTATGCACTAGTATAATTGAGCACGCATAATATGTTCGGATATCTGTAAATACATTATGTTTTTGTAAATTATATGCATAGATGAGCGTGTGCAGATGCTTTCCGTTTCAGTGTATATGTGGATGCATCCTGTGTTACATTATTTAATGATGTATCTTTGCTCGTTAATGTGTGAGTTTTATTTTTGATTTGTAAGCGTGAGTTCTTTATCAGGGATGTGTGAAAGTGTGGACTCTTTTTTGTGTCAGTAAAATGTAGAGTATATTTTTTATGCATGATTATATGGATGCTATTTGTGTTTATACGATTGAGAATGTGGATTCGTGTATGTGTGAATATACTTTTTTTGTTAGCAAAATTTTTTATATAAGCCCAACCTTCCTCTTTTGTTGCGTGCACTTAAATTTAGGCACACTTATTTTTATTTGTGAATGTGTCTTTGTGTCATGAACTAGTAAAATTAAGTGCACAAAGGCGTGATGGTGCGGTCGTAGTTTTTCTTAAAACTTGTTATTTCACATTCATATTTCTAATTGTTTATAGGTGAGTTGTCCGTTATTGCGGTTTGGCATGCACATAAATATGCGTGTGTGTGTGTGTATTGGGATCTATGAAAATTTCTAACCCACATATGCAGATTTATATGCATGTGTGCGTGATTATAATATATATCAGTATGATCGAATGTGCATACATAAATTTACCCCTGTATGTGTGAATGCATCCAGCATCAGTAAGTGTTTATGTTTTATTAACTTGAGCATGCTTGGATTGGATAAATTTAATTTGTATGCTTGTATGTATTGATACATTTTGTGTAAGTATAATTGAGCATACATGCGTAGGCTGTGTGTGATTTTATTACTACTATCACTACTTTTACAATATTTACACATGTTTTAGGTGCTATATGTTGCATTCTTGGTATTGTACACATGCTTTGGCAAGCATGCGTGGGCATATTTTTGGGGTAAAATCGTGTACAAATATTTCCACATATGTGGTTGTGCTTTTCAAGGTAATGGCTGTACGTATGCATCTGAACGAACGTATTTTATGCAAGTTAATAATACACATACGGACAAGTTTTTATAAGTAAAATTTTTATAGGGAAGTGGAGCATATATAGATGTGCGCATTTGTAGAAGTCTTTGTATTTAAATGTGTTATTCAAGAACGCTTATAATTATTTTGCATCAATAAAACGGTAAGTAAAATTTATGTGTAAGAGGTAATTTGTGCTATATAAGGAAATTCTACATAAATGTGTAATGCGTTAGTTTCTTTGCTTAACTCTCGGTTTTGTTATAGGGAGCACTTAGGCATTTCGTCCTTTTGTCTTCGCTGTGTAGGGCGGTCCTGGGCCATGCCAGTTGCCTCAATCTCTACCCTATATTTATTAGGCATATTTTGCCTGATTAATATATCTTCTTCCCTCTCCAGGGGAGTCTCGGGGCTACACAATAGTGGCGGCAGAATGCTAACTGGATCTTAGGGCCAATCAGTCCTGATTTCTACTACCGAATGATAAACCTCAGTAAAGGGAGAAAATGTGCACATGCTGGGAGAAGTGAAACTGGAGTAGCTCCCGGTATCTTCTAACCAAACACGAAGGCACCAACTACCGATGTGCTAAGGTACACACTGCGACTGAAAGAATGTACTCGAAACCTTTCAATATCGCACGTAAGCACTTACCACCGTCATATATCAGGCAGAAGAAATATCATGACAAACAGCTAGACTAGCCTCTACCGAGAAGGGGATCTAGTACAACTACACAGGCCGGTTTCACCCTTCCTCCAAGACTACTCTGCAAGTTCCACCTCGAGTGTAGCAAGGATGCATTCCGAGTGGTGAATGTCTTCTACTAATCGCCTCATGCGCACTGCACAACCAATCGCTGCTCAGCACAACACGACGCAACCGTGCAAAAGTGCACCACCAATCGGATGTAGAGTTAAAACTGATGTAGTAAAGGAAGAAGAACCAATCCCAGATGGCATTTTTGGGGACCACCCATATGGTGTGCAGCGGAGACTGGATTCAAAACAACGAGGGGGCTGTGTAATGCATATTTTGTTTACTAAAAGCCTTTATTTAATAAACCAGAAAATACAAAACCTCATTGCATGGGAGTTGTCAAAAGTCTACAGAGAAGACTAGAGTCGGAAAGACACACACTGTTTAGCACGTTTCCATTCTTTAAAGAGTATCAATAAATATGCCCTATCATATCAGTCTGGTCGTTCAGAAGGGTTAAAGAGGGAAGGAAACAATGAACTTGCTACGGTGTTGATGACATTTTCATCCATGTACGTAAATGCGTGTATGTATTGTGCATTAGTGAAATTGAAAACTTGTATGTCGGTGTAATACGATGGATGTTTACCTCTGGGTATTTGAGGGGAGCAACCTTTGACTTGGCCTTTGTACCAAGCCGGGTGGGGTGGCCTTTGGCCTATGCCAGTAGTCCAAATACCTTCTCTGTGCCGAATATATGTATTCCACCCGAGTATCATGTCTTCTTTCGTCTTCAGAGAAGTCTCGGGACCCTACAATAGGCGTGCATGTTGGGCATTTTTTATGAAGGAACCGAAGTGGGTATTAGTAATGCAGTGGGAGCGTGTATTCTGTATCATTGAAATTGTTCGGATATATGTTTGCATTAGTGATTGTAATTTCCAACAGTCAATTGTGCATACTGGTATGCTTTTGTCTGAGAGGATTACTCTCAATAGTTAGGAGAAGCATCTGTGGTGTATTTCAGAAGGTATTTTAGTTAAAGGAAAATCTACTTGTGTTGACACCCTAGTTTTAATATATTGTTATGTTGGTAGATAAATGGGCATGAGAGGATTATTTTATAAAATGTACGCGTGCCCTTGGATAGTTCCATTTTGTAATAATATAGTGGAGGATATTTACGTGTTTGAGCACGTGATAATGAATTTTTTACATGTGAACTGCATCATCCATATGCTTGTGTAATTTTAGATGTATTTTCTCATTTTATTTACGCACACAGATATGTGCAAATATACCTGGATTTTTTTTATAAAAATTGATTACATTAGTATTTGGGGATGTAAATATATTTTTTCTTTAAATTTATCGTATATTTTAGGTTTTTAAGCATTACTAGTATTAAATAGAATGCTAAAAGACGTTTTTATTTTGAAAATTATTTTATGCGAAAATTGTTTTGATTTAGAAATGGTGTGAATTTGCTAAAATATTTATACACTGGCGAAAAATTTTGTTTTGACTGAATGCATCTGCGTCACTTTGGTTTTCCCTTGGAGGCATATTTATTTTTCCACAGATCAGCTGATCATGGCGTATCTCTCAGCTGTTAGGGGCTGTCAAATGGACGACATCGATTGGCGTGATGTCACCAAAGTGGAATTGCACTGTCAGCCTCCATCATTGTGCGCCCGGTGCTACCAGCGACCATTTCTGCCTCGAATAGGTCCGTGTGGACATGTATACTGCTACCCGTGCATCTGGATTCGCATTGCATTCGACCACGATGAGCATGTTGAGGTGTCCAAGCTGTCCTTGACCCTTAAAATAGTGGATCTTGAGAGGTGAGACAAGTAGCTGGTCATTTCGCTTACCTTTATTTGGAATAGGGACATTTCATTGGCTTTAGGAAATTCCGATTTATGCGCTGCGATAAAAGGATAGCAAACTTATGAATAATAGACAGTTGGACTTAGAGGCATCATTTGCATTTGGTAAAAGATTAATGATGCAGGATTTTGCCTTAATGAGGAAATACATATCTGGTCGCTGAAGTGCGGGAAGTCAAAACATGGCGGTGATGGTGGCAAGGAAGATCTTGAGTAGTCTTTTTCACCTGCATTAAGGTTTTCTAAACCATCACAGAGACGACTTTGACAATATATATATATACGGATGTGCTTATGCATGTTAGTGAAATTTTTATGTAATTTTATTAGCCATATTGAGTAAGCACATGCCTGTATGCATTTATTGTCAGCTAGTTATATACTTCTATACGTGAAAATATATTATGTATTAGTTCAACTAAGTAGATTTGCGCATTTTATTGTGAATATGATATGTTTACACAAGTGTATGTGCATAAGACATTTCGCGTCAGTGATAATTTGTAGACATGTGAATGTGTGATTTTATTCTGTATAATTATAATTTAACCCGGATCTGTTTTCGCAACTGTGTGGATTTATTTTTGTTTGGAAAATTTCGCAAATGTGATTGTGTGCGAGTGATTATATGTATGTTATTTGTATTTACATAAATAAGAATATAAATTCATGAATATTGGGATGTTTTTATAAGACATATTGTTACGCATATGTGTATGCATGACTCTCTTCATTTTTGTGCGTTACTGCAATCACTTATACATGTACATGAGTGAATTTGTCTACTTATTAGTAACACTGGCCACATATTTTTGTGATTGTGTAAATGCGTTTTCTTTGCTAAAACTCATCATACCTGCATTTGCATTTGTGAATATTTGTGGATGAGTTGTTTATTAATGAAATTAAACATACTTTTTGTACCTGTATGTCTAAATGTATTACTTTTGGTAAAATTTCACCAATATATATGCTTATGCTTGAATATATTTCACATTACTGCGTAAGGGTATATCGGAAGGTTTTTCGTGTGCTTGTATTTTTTATTAGCCAAGTTATAAATGGTTTACTAGGTGTATGCGTGGATTTATTTTAAATTATCCAATTTGAGCACATATAAATATATGCATAGGTGCACGACTGAATGCATTTATACGGTGGGATACACATAAATATGTGTGTTTAAGTATTTTGCACTGGATAATATGAGCTTATTCAAATATATTTGTACTTGCTTGTTTTACAATAGTTAATTTAATTGTGAGTAGTGGTATGAGTCTTTGGTTTGCATTATCAGAGTAGCACCTAAATGCGTTTTCATCAATGAATGTTTATTGTACTAGACAAGTTTTGTGCACAAATTAATGTATTTATGAGTGCATTTCTTATCACTAAACTACACATGATTGCGTGTATGCGTAAATATATATATTTTTGCATTAAAACTGCGCATATACATATTTGGGTATGAATTGATGTAATTACGAAATATAATACCCGTTTATAAGTGTCTGGGTGGAGGTATTTTGCGCTAGTTAATTGTACAGATGCTTATGGGTTTGTGTGAGTCAAATATTTATCGGGAAAAAAAACATTTATGCGTGCATTTGTTGACATTTTCGTATATAAATGTAATGTGTGTAGGCTTGTGTTTATAATGCATTACAGGGAGGGTGTGTGTATATTTATGTGTATGAGGCACGATAATTCTATATACCTAGGTAATTCGTTGGTAGCTTGTTTAACTCTCAGTTTTTTTAATGAGACCACTCAGACACTTTGTCCTTCTGTCTTCGCTGTGTGGGCTGACCCTGGGCCATGCCAATATTCTCAAGCACCATCCTATATTAATTACATATACTCTGTTCAATTAATATGTCTTCTTTCGTCTTCGGCTGAGTATCGGGGCTCTGCGTTGGTGGCAGTGGAATGTAAACTGGATCTTAAATTTAATAAATTCTGATTTCTACTGCTGGATGATAAACATCAATAAAAGGTGGGAAAGTTTATGTGCTGCGGATGGGAGAATCACCGGCCAGTCTTAATGGAGGGGCTAAAAAGGACGTCTACAACCCCAACTGCCTCATTCTCGTGTTTTACAGGAAAGCGACGTCAGTTGTGGATCATTTGGAAAAAATTTCGTTGCGGAGTTGCTTACCGAACTCGCACTGACATGTCAAATACATAAACATGCGACACATCCTCTACTTCTCTATTGACTGGGTAGAACCCAGACAGAATAAGCTAGGCAGCTGTGAGGTGAGGACAATATGGCAAAAAAGTATGGGCGCAAATGCCTGTTCCCAAGCAACCATGTTTAATCCCGTCTTTTGTTACATGACTCTGCTTTAGATCTAGTGCTCCTAAAATAGGCTCCAGACGAGCATGATTGGCAGTAAACACGCCAATCTCCAAATCTAGTTTTATTAGGTACAAAATCCCAGGGGAAGTTGATATTTTTCAAAGAATCAGTGGCTTTGCAGTCAAGTATTTCCTTAGTTGCGTGGGCATGTAATGACTGCCAAAATGTGGCTCCTGAATATTCCCTTACGGTACTAATTACTCCGTGATGGCCGGCTCAGGAGGTTGACCAAGGCGTGCGCCCAGGACGGTGTTCAAAAGAGAGAGTGGACTTTGTAATACGTTGCTTGTTTGGATGACCCCCGATGTAGCAAATTGTAAATTAGAGCCTCCACTATTATTCCTTCGCAGGGTGGGCAGCCTTCGAGCAGAAACAGTGGCACTATCCACTTCCGCGTCAAATATATGCATTCTACCTTAACTATCGTGCCTTCCTTAGCATTCAGAAAATTGTTGGGATGGTGCATATAGGTGTGCATCAGTCTGACTTCACTTTATATTACTAAATTCCTATATATATGGGTATAGAATTTGTGCATTTTGCAAAAGTGAAGCATAGTGCAAAACTAAATTTACACAAGTGTGAAAATTTTGTTTTCCTAATTGTGCATGCAGGTATGCGCACGTGTTTGGATTTTTTTATCCACAGAAATCACTCATATGCAAGTGTGGTAGTGAATTTATTTTTATTTAAATTTTCTCCTCTCCTTTTAGGATCTTACGCAGTCTTTATAAAATTTCCAGAATATACAATATTTTTTGGTGAATAGTTTTCAAAAAATTATTTCTTTTTTAAAAATAATATACTGCTACAGAAATTATCCATGTAAACTTTAAATATTTTAATTTGACTAAATGCATTTTTATCACATAGCTTTTTCCTTGGAGGTACATTTGTCTTTTCCACAGATCAGCTGATCATGGCGTGCCTCTCAGCTGTTAGGAGCTGTCAAATGGACGACATCGATTGGCATGATGTCATCAAAGTGGAGTTGCATTGTCAGACTCCATCATTGTGTGCCAGTTGCTGTCAACGACCATTTCTACCTCGAATAGCTCCGTGTGGGCATGTGTACTGCTATCCGTGTATCTGGATTCGCATTGCGTTCGACCACGATGAGCGTGTCGAGACGTGCCCAAGCTGTGGCCGACCTCTGAAAATAGTAGATCTCAGAAGGTGAGACAAGTAGTTGGTCAGCTTACCTGTCTTTATTTAGAGTTAGTACCTTTCAGGCATACACTCCGAAAGTTGGTGACCTTATGAAGTTTCAGTTTATGCGCAGGGACAAAAGGATGGTAAACTCATATGTATTGGATATCTGGACTGCAAAATATCATTCGCATTTGGTAAAGGCGAAGAAAAGAAATTTTTTGCATCTCATTCGGAAAGATATTGCCTTAACGAAGAAATACATATTAGAACGACGAAGTGCGGGAAGTCAAAGCATCACACTGATGGTGGCAAGAGAGATATTGTGTAGTCTTCGACAACAGCTAGAATGTTTAATACAAGATATCAGAAACGGCTTTGGCCCCACCACTCGAAAATATTACCTCGGTACGATTTTTCTTCAAATTATTTTGTTTTAGA
Organism: Echinococcus granulosus; assembly: GCF_000524195.1. NCBI lineage: Eukaryota > Metazoa > Platyhelminthes > Cestoda > Cyclophyllidea > Taeniidae > Echinococcus > Echinococcus granulosus. The sequence goes on along the minus strand of NW_020170583.1, from coordinate 81,023 downwards.
GCTACATAGTCATGATATATTCCTTCATGCTATTAATAGAAGATGTCTTTTGACTCTGTACGGCGAATCAAAGATGCCCAAAACGGTTTCTGGAAGGGTGGTTGCTGTTAAGCGCTTTACCATGGATTTGGTATGTAGTGATATCATGAGAAATTAACTTATTCATCTTTACTAGTGTCTATGCCCTATTGTTTTTATGGATGATTCATTCACTTTTGAATAGATTTTACGTGACGTGATTCGACCACTGCGCCACCTGCCACTTGGTCACACCTTCTACTTCGTAATACTGGATTTCGGTTTCTCAGCTCTCAATGAAAACACCTACTTCCGAAGAGAATATGAAAGGCTAATGGCCGAAATGTCTTTGGGTCATATGGACATCGTGGATGCAGTCGGTTATGATATCAATGACAAATTATGTAAGTCTGTGGCATTCTTATGATTCCTTCGCCCTACTCTGCCCTCATCATGGCGATGCGAAAGTCGGTTTTTTATTTGCTGGCGTTTATCTTTTCCTGAAAGCCTTCGATTACTGAACTTTACCTGACTTCGTCATTTTAGCTCTTGATTTAAAACGAACCGATATTTACTTCGTGGACGAGTTATTCTCTCTCCCTCACGCAGACATGCGGTCGCCCCTTGAAGGCAGCTCCATTCAAGAATCTCCTGCGCAGAAACCCATTCATTGGCACATCATTGTAAGCCCTCTTTCTTTACTCATTACTTTGTCATGCTCCTTATCTCACTTTTTCCACTTGCTTACATCCATCCCTATTCAGAGTTCTATTTTTTTTCCAATTTTGCCGCCTGTGTGTTTGAGCCTCTCAATGGACTCCTCTTTATCAGCATGCTATTTCAAGCAAAGGGAATATTGGTAATAGTCATCACACACTTGATTTAGTTAGTTAGTTTTTTTGTTCCGTAATTCCATGTCTTCAACTAGTCTTGTTTGCATTTTTTTGGTTCAAGTGGTCAAGTCGTTTGTTCTTGTTTCGCTTTTGGTAAATGCAATTTAAACTGGAATAAAAACGCGTCTATGTCCCTGTTTTTTCCTTTGGATAGACTCTGCCTTCGGGTTCGCAGGCCCTTTTCACAACTCCGCTGCTGCGAAAGCGTCTTCAGGACCAGCTACCCAAACGCCCTTAGCACAGCAAGTTACGAACAGGCCACTCAACTTGACACAGTTAAGTAGGCATTGCGTAGGTGCTCTACATTTACTTCGATTCAACGCCATTCTCCGATGGTGCTATCTAATCTTGGCAGCAGGCACGGATAAGCGTTACTATGCGAACAGGAAGTAAATTTGCCTAGATTTTGCAGAAGTCTGCATGGAATCATATCGACGTCCCATATTTAGTGCATTCAGAGGCACAACGGAGACGGAGTTGTGGAATGGCGGAGATGTAATCTACGAAATATCTGCTTAAAGTTGCCAAGTATGACAACCTGTTCATCAATCGTGTATATTAGAAATAGTTTGCACACCCACAAAGTCGACTTACTTTTTTCAACCTTGACGTATAATTTGATAACTGTGTGATTACAGCTGTAGTATTTTGACGCCTCGAACTGACTTGTATCTTTCAGAAAGGAGGTGTAGTGGTACAATGGGGTCTTAACAACTGCTTTGCCACTCAACTTTGTAGGTGGAAGATGAATAGTTTTAATGCATGAAGTGAAGATAAATGCATAATATTGTCTTTAGGGTGAATAGTTTGCGTGTGTAAATTACATTATTTATAGACATCTTCCTTCTTCTCAAATACTGATATAACCACCTCCATCGTGTCAAAAGTGGTCATGTTAAAGATGGGGAATTGACTATAGCACGTGTGATTAATGTCTAGTCATAAATGTCAAGCCCTAATGACTCAATATTCGTTGTTGTAATTATTGCCCAATAACGTCTATTAATGCGTATTTTCCCGCATTACCCATCTACCCCTCTTCCCCTACATTGCTTTGATCAGATGAAATTTAAACACTAAGTTAGGAAAAGCAAATAAAGTAGGTCGTAAATAGGAGTCTGGGAAAAAACACCCTGGACTTTGTGCAATTAATAATCTGATGACGACACTACTTCATTTGATCTCACAAGAATTCACCACTTCATTCCAAAGGTACAACTTAATTGGCCCTCTTCAAAAGTTAAGGAAATGATCTGCAGTTGCCTTCACGGAGCCCTTTTATCTATTTCCAATATAAGCGATGTTTAGAAAAATAGTTCATCAAGATAAAGGCTTAAAAATTTGAGGCTTTACTACTATCTTCAAGTGTAATTTGGGCTGTTGTAGGAGCACACTAGTTGTGACAATGGGTTAGAGGTCAAACTGTGGCAGTTCAGCGATGCTCCTATTGTAGTAAAAAGGAGAAGAACCAATGTTCTAGGCTGTTACAACTACCCTCCCCAATATCGCATAACCCAAAAATTACAGTCCAATGGCTGAAAGGGTTCATCACAAAGTAGACGAGTTAATTTTACTGGTTTGCAAGACTGACTTGGGAGAAAGAAAAGGACACCAGTGCGTCAGTAGCTCTCGGTAAGGTCGAAAGGTAGTAAGTTAGTGATTTAGTTTGCATCTCCACCGAAGGAAAGCTACCAAGTAGAGTTCCAAACTTATTTTCAATTAATTTAAGTTTAAGTAGGCATATTTGCTGACCTTTTGACTTCTAATGGGTAGTAGCTGTTAGCATTAGTTGGTCTAAAAGTGTCCACTCATTACTATCGCAGCTTTCGGGTCGTAGAATTGTACCGTAACATCATCAGAAAACTAAGCCTTTTATGTGTGTGCAACGCGCTGTGGGCAGAACTCTTCACCCATTAAAGCCTCAATAACGAATTTAATTGAATTCTATCCGGTAGAAGCGTATGGAAGGTGGGCAGGTAGGACTTCCTTCTCCAAAACAGCCATGGCTTTCGGTTAATTTGAAGAAGATTCTCTTCTTATTGGAAAACCTAAGACCTCACAACGCAAAGCCCATCAGTAAACGGACCCTTCACCTTTAAAGTAAAATGCAGTAGGAACTGCTACCTTGGCCTTCGTATCATCATTTCACATTGTCATTCTTATTGGCACCAGTCAGTCACACACGGAAGTAGTAAGCAAGATCATTCAGGCAAATGCAAAATTGAAAAGAGGCTCCATTACCTCCTGAACCATCATAAAAGGCTTGCACTCCCGCACATGGTTTAAATGAAGTGGTAACATAAATGTGCCAACTTTTATATCCCTCTATTTTATGCCTCAAAACTATTTCATGAAGTTAATCTATTAAACTATTACCTTATTTTAAAAGGATCATGCCTTGCTCTTTGGTGGTTTATTGAAGTCCTCGTAATACTAATTATTAACGCAAAATTACAGCCCCGCAGCACTGAAAGACAAAAGATTTCCTTCACAGTCAGACACATAATAAGTATATTTACACAACTTAGGGGCTGAAACTGCGGTTCATGACAGTCGATTTAATGAAATTATTTGTTTGGGGGAAGCTTTTGCATGGTCTCCATGGGAAACCACAGGTACCAGACAAGATTAGGTCAAGTGAAAGGGACAATTTTGAGATAAAATGTCATCGAAATGACTGCTAAAATGTTCCAAGTGGGGCACATTTCGTGTTGATCAACATGTCAAGTTAACAAAGTTTTTTTATCCTTATTAATTGTCCTCCCTTAATTGTTGCGGTTTCTGAGGGTTTTGTGAATATTGCAGCCGAGACTGCCCCCGTGACACTTGCAAGCGTAGCAGTTGCTGGTACACTGGTACATGTGCACCGATAGTGGACCCTGTTCTCCGGGTGGCAGAATTAATGGCAATTGCCTCTCCGAAGTTAATCACAGACACGGTAGTTGCTTTAACAGTGGGTTTCATTGTCAATGCTCTGCTTGTAGCACACTTGTTAAGTCTGTTCTGGCAATGGTTGCCCCTGTTCTTTCCACAATTCCGGTAAACGCACTTGCATAATTCCCTCTGTAGATTAGGCCTGCGTACCTAAGGATGGGCTCTGTTACACAATACATAAGCAGAAACACAGAGCACAATATATTTTTCATTTTAACTTTTGCTAATTATTTAAGTTATTCACCTAATTTATCTTATTCACTATTACCTGACAAAGTGACAAAATAATTCAAATTTTCTGTTCGGTTGGATAATCAGGCCAACTTTTTAAACCAATCAAAAATGCTACCGAAACAAGCTCCTCGCGCAGGTTTTAACAACTTGTGAAACAGCAAATACCAAGTCCCATGCTCACATTTGTAATGGCATGCGGGTAAAAGTGGCTGCAACAAGAGTTCGAGGTCGCGGTGATTTTATGCTGGTGGATTAGCATGGAAATAATCTGATGGATAGAATGGCGAAGCTATTATAAAACCAGTGAAAAGGAGGGGTGTTAGCAAACGAAAGAGTCACACCTTTGTTATCTATACTCTTTAATGCTGGGGATAAAAGGGAAAAAGTAAATTTTTTTCATTGATCTATTAAATCGGCTAGTAGACTTCTTAATGCCATCCTTTGATGATACAAACGTTGTTCACAGAAGCCGATCAGTAGCCTAGATAGCTCTGGCTCTACTCCAATCACATAGCACTCTGCCGTCTGTTCTGCTTTCCATGACTACGGGACCTGGTCAATGCCAAGAAAGGGTTAGCGCATCTTCGAAATGTGGGGCGAGAGTGTTTTTCTATCTCTCTCCATTTACTTTAGTTCTAAAGTGCGAATCTCACAGGTCACATTTAAGCAAGGTGGCTGTGCATTGGGTAGACCAATAAGATCAAGGCATTTGTCCGGACAGTTGAATATCTTTTAGTTGACTTTTTGGCACGCCATTGAGATGTACCCAACAACATGGGGTAGGAAGCGGGACTGATGGTAGGAAAAGCTGTAGCTTGACCACCGGTATGTGGTCCTGTGAGTATAAATTGTGGCGTATTGTGGAATTAGTGAAAGATGTTTGATGTGCCTTCATCCAGCCTAGGAAAACACAAGCCGTTTCTCATTGCAAGTCAAACCTTGATTAATGTCTGACATGTGGAGCGAATGTGTTTAGCAGATGCCACGATTTCTCTTGAATATTTAAGCAACGAGGAATTATTTTGTAAGTATCTCCTTAAGTTTAGCATAGTGAGGTACTCACAGGATAGGCTCAGTTTTCGTCGTTGCATTCAGAACTAGAGATTGACAGTTGCTGCTCTTGAGGCATTTGACGAAGTCCATACCTGTTATAAAGGAATATAGACAGAGAAAGGCACGTTTTATAGTGTGGCACGGAAGGCTTACACAGCAACATGTTTTTATGGGATTCAGTGTAGATCTTTTCCTCCTTCTCCTCTTTGATCTCCTCCTTGGGACTTGTTGGTTTCGCTTGCCCAGGGGCCAGTATAAGCTTATCATTTTAAACTAGATGGTAATATTACTTGGTAGACTGACGCCTGCCTACACTTCTTTCAAATTTGAACAAGCCATTGGTGAAAATTCTATTAGGAAACTTTACGAGTATTTTAGTCACCCAGCAATTTTGGCTTCATAAAAATTTGTATCTCCTTAAAGTACAAAGAAACTTACTTGCTTTTTATTTCCCTCCAACAATAACAATATAATATGAACTAGGAAATATTTAGCGTTTTAGTTTTATGTTTACACCAACTACTACCACAAAACTGTTGATACTCTAGATAGTTTAATCAAATAAGCACTTTGGTTTAGTTCCCCTGATTGTTCATTTCTTCTTCTTTATACTAAGCCTGTGGTATAGTGATCCTCATTAACTACCTGCTTGGACGCAGTACCCAAGGAGCTTACTGAATTAAATAAGCAGAGTTGTTCCAGTTCATCCACCTTGCTAAGAAAGAAAACTAATTTTTATCATTTTGGTAAGTAAACAAGTTAAGGTATAAAAGATTCGTTTCGCTGCAGCTGCTGATCCTGCCAATGCTTTTCTGCTTTCTTTCCTTCTCATCCCATTATTTTTTTCCTAATTTTTCCTTCTCTTCTCGTCTGTTGAGCTGATGAAGTGCCGAGTCAGTGTTACAATACGGTGGTAAAATATGAGGGGTTGTCTAGGTATGATCGCACTAGGCAGACAGGAAGGATTACAATGGTAAATATCTTGGGTTGCCGTGGGCGTATCCTGGAAGACATGGATCAAGATGAGTGTATCTCTACTGGAGTCGGATATATGGGATCAGCAGGACCGTTTTGCATTGGCTATACCTGGGCTATAAGTAGGGGAAATACGTGACATGGTCCCAGATGCCAAAGTGCCAGCAGAGAGAAGTTGGCGTTGTCTGGTCACTGGCATTTGTGTGGTGGATATTGCGATTTCGTCTAGATGTGGAAGAAGTGGGTCTCCTTCCAATAGACTGCTTAGTTTAAAGGAGAGAATTGGACATAGCAAACGTTCTTGTGCCCAGGCTCTCACAAAGCGTAATCATGCAGAGGAGTTTTCCAAACTTGCGCCTACTGGAGTAGGATGGATTGCTCTATAACATCAACTTCTCTTGAAAAAATTGCGTTCTTGTCCAATATGATTTGAGATTTATCTGGGTATGGGACGGAACCTATAGAAGTACCGACAAGATTAGCAAAAGGCAAACAAATTCAGTACAGATGCCTTCATTTCCAACATATACGTACTAGCACTGAGGGGAGGAGCAGGGTGTACGTCAAAACCGGATGGCCAGTGATTGTACCATGTCAAAGACACGGTTTTTTACTCTAGATCAGACTAGAATGTCATTAATGTATGAAGACAAACCCGCTGCAAAGGGTGTTCAGAGCACTGGTGATAGTTTTCTTTACATTCATTTTCATGTAGGGATCTCAAACTATCTTAGTTATACCACCAATCGCTGCGACGATGTGATCGGTGCCGAGTGCACACACTCAAAGCCACATTTTCCCAGTTTTATGATTAATAATGTAGATGCCAGCCCGCACTCAGTATGTGCTCCTGCTATTAGGGCTAGGTAAGTGGTATATTCTCCATTTATAACCGTGCAAGACAACCCCATAACACCATGCCGTTTTATTAGTGTAAACGCTTTGGATCTCTTCAATCCATGGATCCATGTTGCCTGTGTTGGAGCTGAATCGCAGGCATACTCTACAGGTGGGCCAGGGTACACTGATTTGTGCGGCCGTCCTTCTAAATGAAGAGGGCTATCCAACTAATGATAGGTTAATCTTACACACAGGATTCGGCAGGTCCGCATGAAATTGCGCCCTATCGAATAAATATTAATCTAAACAAAATTATCCAACTGAGGAATTCTATCATGACTTATGCTTGCATAACCACAAAGGTGATCTTTGCAGGGCGAATAAATATACCTTTTACAAATTTCGTGCAGTGATACAAGCAGGCAAATATTTTGCTGGAGAAATTTATAGCAGAGCGATGACAAACTTGCTTTTTAGACATTCAAATCATTTTTTTATGGATAGCTGCCATGATTGAAAACTTGCCTAAAGAAGAAAGCAGATATAATACCCGTACATCATCGTTATATATAAACAGCTTACGGTAAGACTGGGACCCACTGGCATGCCTCAAAGCTGAGTTTACCCTGATAAGTTACATTTGAGGAGAACTTCAGCTGTACCCTTACCAAAATTTGGATTTAGGCAAACAACTGACATTTAAGTTATGAGTAATCGGCGATATTAAACCAGACAATCACTGGAGTATTAATGACCATGAAAGTTCGTGTAGATTAAAGCAGTCCAATTGGAATTTCTCCGGTCTTCGTAATGACTTTAGATGAAATGAAGCAAAGGTTGAGGAGAACCAGTTCTCAAAAACCAGATTTGCTTTAAAAAGTTGTAACATTAGCGAGTGAGACATTGCATGTTTTCGTTCGGTCTACAGCATCTTCGGCCCATCCAAAAGGTAGTGGAAGTTCCTGTCTATTTAGACGATGTCTAACTCATTACCCGCCTATGTGTTAAAGTGAGGAAAGGCTGGAAGGGTGAGACGTGGGTAGAATGTTGTAGGAGCAAAAGAAAGACAAGTACACGTCATTTACAGTGCCTACGGGTAAAACTGGTGCAAAGCCGTATCAGCTGAATATCAACTTAATATGGCGCGTGGTAATTCACTTTTAAATGTTCGTCGTAGCACCTCAACTTATTACAAATAATTCTGATTCTCAAATGCTGCGAAAAAAACCAACCAGATCAATTTTCAAATCCCCTTCACTACCCCCCAATTGAACTTCAAGTCGCACATCCCGAGGACGTGCATCACCTCCAGAGGGATGAAAAAATGTTTTTGTTTCCTGGTAGTTTGTGTAAAACGGTAATGGATTCAATGAAGACAGCATTATCGGCACTAAGTCCAGTACAATGGATCGTGATTCGTTCCACATGCGCCTTCGACACAGGTGCATTCGAATGACCTGAGAGGCCTGGATTAGCCATCTTTGCCCATTGGCATATCGTCAATGATAAAATGGTGGAATTATTGTCCTTTATACTCAATAAGGTAGCTAAAATATATGCACAAAATCAAGAAACTGACTAAATGATCGTTTACGGGTTGTGATTTTACCATCATTGGCCATCTTTGCCTCAATTAAGGCGACTTTTCCTTCCCCATTGCTATGCTGTGGACGTGCGTGAAATCAGTTCTAGGTAGATCCACCCATTCGAAGGAAGCGCAGACACTAGTAGAAGGTCTCCATCTGAAAGTTGTATC
>NW_020170583.1:68254-72220 GCF_000524195.1 Echinococcus granulosus | reverse complement strand
TAGATCTGATCCAGTTCAATTCTGATGCTGCTCTGCAGGATGACCATTAGAAGCCTAACCCTGAATGTGCTTCTACTTGAAGTAGGCTTCATTCCAAAACAGAGCTGATAAATCTGTCATTGTGTGCACTGCTGCCGACTCAGCTGGCAACTCTAATTTGTGCACATCTCGTCAGACTAGTGTACAAAATCCAAGAACATTGGTGACTGTTGGAGTTGAACAGCAAGGTCGTCGTCCACCCAAGGTAGAGGCATTCCTTCTGGAACTTAAGGTCGCCATACGCAGCCAGTAAAGTGGGAAGCAGAGTGTTTTAATGAATAAAATCAGCTTGCCGCAGCCACTAAGACGACATCCAGGTTAGTCTCCATAGGCATTCCTTACCCTGTGAGTGAAAAATTAGGACGATATGACGTCGCCCTTAATATTTGACTTTCAAAAGGGATATGAGGTTGGTAGGATATGCAACATGGGGAGAACTACGCATTGTCTACGCTAAAGCTGAATTGTAGGTGCTTTTATATCATGGTTAGGGGAATGACCCCCAATTTAAACTTTTGATTATTCGGTTCATTTAGACGCCTCCACTCGAAGGGGGATCGTTTCTCTGACCTTTGATGTTACTGACAGAGTAGTTGCGACCCCAAGTATTCATCTACCACGCGTAGGTGACCTTATCCTATAAAATATGGATCATAAGAGCCAAGCAATCAAATATTCGGTTTTCTCCTGTGAATTACGGGATGAACTTTTGTTCAGATCAGGTGCAGCTGCTGCATGTTGGGTTGACACAGCTTAGGTCATGTTAACATGAACAGTAAAATATGGAAGATAACCAAATAAATTTCCGCGTATTTTCGTCGTCATAAAATATAAATGTGGAACTGGCTCAATATACGGTATGGTTTTTCTTGAGCGAGTATAGACCTGAAAACTCACTTTTAACAGACGCCTCGTCCCCAGAAAAAAAAATGCTATCTATTTCCATGTAAATTGCCTCTGAGTTGGCCATTCTATCCCGCTTAAGATTGTCAAATGTCATAGATAGCCACCGCTTGGAACAAATAAAGGGGATGTGAATGTGATAGCATCTCTCCCATTCCAAAGTGAAGTCTAAAGTTTGTATTACGAGGCATGATATCGGGCAATGTCTTCCTAGCAAATGATTGAGTTGTCACACTTGTTTATGAAAAGGAATTTTTTTCTTGAAATTCATTGATTTGTTACGGGTCAGTCTTAAGTGTAATCATACCATCTTCAAAAAAGAATTCGTTGTCATAAATGGCGTTTCGGATTTACCATTAACACAAATTAAACCAAGTCTACCACGTATGATGTGGTGCTTGGTGCAACCCCAAGCTTGCTATATCATAAGTGATTGAAGCGTGTACTTTAACAGCTGTCAGTTAGCTACCCCAAATTTTTGTCCACTTAGTATACAACAGAGTGATTCAGAATTGAATGACCTATCAATGATTTCGGAACTGAGGTTTTTACGAGACGGACTCCAGTAAATCCACATTCTAACTTGATTTGATGCAACTCTGCATTCGTTGCACACCCAGAAGCTCTTGCGATTTAAATTTGTATGTGGTAGTAGGCAAATATTTTGCAGATTATCTTGAAATAATGAAAGACCAATAGATAATACCTAGGCAAAATCCCGATACGCAGAGATACCTGGAGAGTAAGTAATAATTATCTATATTTTCTTTTCGCAACTCGGAATGCGAAACAAATTTTATGTTGGAAGATGGATTTGGAGTTATCAACAGTTAACACTGTTGATAAAGATGGCGTAAATTAATCATATTTTTCTGTCCGTGTGTTGGCTTTTGCAGACTACCATAGCGAAGGCCTCAATTTTGACACCAATGATGTAATCTGCCAAAGACTGCCTACTTGATACATTTAAGTAAGCATTTTACATTGTCCCTCATTTCATGGTGCCAAACTATAAGCTTGGGTAATTTTAACCTTTTATTAAAAATGCAGTTTTTGCCACTGATCCAGGAAGATGTCTGCTACACTTAATTTCTCGTTTTTGCACTTAATTCCAAACTGATATATAGTTGCTTTTACTTATTTATTAGCGAAACAGTCAATTTCGGAAGAATACAGGACTTCACCTTCCCTTTGTGTCATCATAATAATCAACAAAAACATCTTAATCGGCATCTAATGGCACCCATCATTTTAAAGGTAAGCCAGATTCTTCTCCTTCGTAAAAGTTATAGGAGCTAGAAATTGGCAATGTTAGTGTTGGCCCTCCTAGTGCGTTAGACTGACCGGGCACTAGAGTCGAAGAGTTTCTCCTACACTCTAGGGAAGCACATGATCCAGTTAAAAATGGAAAGGTTGGATTTTTCTTCGAAGGTGAATTTGCTAGTTTGGCATGACTTAAGCAAATGGTTATGATCACTACTATCTATTTGATAAGTAGACCCTATTTAGCATCACTTCGGGATAATGACTCTCCCTCTTACTTAGACATGTTATCCTAAAAAAGGTCCCAAAATGCATGCAAAAGTAGGAAATTAGCGGTGTAGATGAAGGGAATGGTTTTGCGCTGCTCTCAAGGGTGGACACTACCGTTCGTGCGACCTTTTCTGTTGTCAAAGAAAATATAAGAGACACCAAGCAAGAATAGCAGTACATAGAGCCAAAAATCTGAATAAAAAATCCAAACAAATGTTCAAAGTAATGAAAGTAGGAGATTAGGTACTAAAAAATAAATGATGACAACCAACACAGAAGAATCATTTAGTTCTACAAAATGAATAAAATAGTTAATGTTACACTGATAATCAAATAAGGGAAGATGGGAGGAAGAAGAGAAGGACTTAAGTGAGTGCGGTTTACTGATGATACAGCCGGCCCTTGTCTATCAAAGTTATGACCTAGCGCCACCTTCGCTTACTGACTTCATGGTTGCTGTGGTCTCTACACAAGAATTGGTAGAGAGAAGCACTGACAAAGCGGGAAATAGTCAGTGATCACCCATTCGGTCCTTGACGTCATAAAACAGTAATAAAGAACTAGTGAGAAAGGCCAAAATGATAATTAAGAGAAAGAGAGAGTTGGAAATCGAATGCGATGTGAGAACAGGACAAGAACTGGCTGCCTCACGTGAGTGAGTGTGATGCATTGATGATACAACTGATCCATGTCTATCAGTGGTATGATCAAGCACCACACTCACTCACTCCACATCTTTCGCGGTTCCGGCAGGACAATTGGTAAATTTAGGTACAAGTTGGGATGTGTACAATGATTAACCATATCAATTGCAGGTCGTGAGAGAATACTAGAGATCCGGGAGGGAGGAGTGTGAGATTTAGAGCACAAAAGATGGGTTTCGGAGACGGATACGAAAAGCAGTGTGGTCCGAATGCAGTATTCTCCGGTAAGTGAGTGTGGAGCGCTGATGGCAACACTACAAATTGTCTGTCAGTGCAGTAATTAAGCCCCACATTCGAGTGCCGACTTTATATGAGCCGTGATCTTCCTGCCAGGAATTCAGAAGTCCATCACCGAAACATTGACTCTAATGTCATCAAAAATATCTTGTCTAAGCATATTTTCTGCTAGGTAGCAACTTTTAATGCACAATTCTTAATTTTGCCTAGGCTACTAACATTTCGCTTCACTTACCTCCATTTCTGAGTCGCACGGTGCCATTCAGTAGACATACTTTATCCGTTCCGTTGAGTCGTCATCGGTTAATAATGTTATTCGACCTGATTCAGCATTTTATAATCTCACTCCTCCAGTAATCTATTAGTTCGCTGTTTCTATTTCGACTTGGCTTTACTTGATTGGCTACTACTGCCGAATGTTTCTGCTTATTGGTCGACCTTGTTGTCTGTTTCATCAACTTATCCTGTATCGTCTTTTCTCCTCCGTAATCACGATTCGAATAGCGCTTATATCGAATTGGCATTATTATCTCGATTCCTATTAGTAGGC
>NW_020170583.1:32484-68154 GCF_000524195.1 Echinococcus granulosus | reverse complement strand
TACCTTGATGTGTTCACGCATTTTCAAGATGGTCCACATTTTTGTCCAAATGTTCCTTGTATTTTGCAATTGTGGCGCAGTATTTTGCAGTAAATACATTTGTTTGTGGATCCCGCTTCCCCATCTCTTCGACGATTGTCAACTTATGATATGAGTGAATTTAGTCTATGTTTAATCGAAGTGGCGTATATAAACGGCCTCCAGGCTACTATTGGCAAGATGTTGCTTTTAATCCTTAGTCTCAGATAGATGTGAACACTTTTGCCCATCACTTGAGCACTGAATGGAACCCGTACATACCTGGTTTCAAATCTGGCTGTATGATTACCTTGTAGGTATTCAGAGGCTCTATATTGATTGACCCAATGGTCTACGGTGACCTTTCCTGTTATTTTGACATCAGCCTACTACATATATGCACCACATCATGAGCCGCTGATAGTAGTGATGTATGGAAATCGAGGCCATAATCAGAATCCATTGTAACCGTAGCCTGCACTCGCTTAATCTTGTCGCTGGGACTTTCAAACTGCATCTGTCTCTCTGTACTGAACAAAAGATGGCAGTAGGTCTATGCCTTCGTAATCTGTAATCTATGCAACGTCTTCTGAGCCGGATCTTGGTCCTGTGGAATTGTCAGAGAGTCATACTTTTCCTTACTGTCCCATCTCCACTTCGCGGGTCTGTCTAAATTCACTCATGAAGCAGTTGGCTGATTGCCTAGATTATGATACACGCGGCTTGTCCACTGCATTTGGTGATCTGGAGGGCCATTAAAAGTGTCCAAACAGGGCACGAAATGTCAAGTTATTGGGTTTTTTTGCTTAATGCTTCGATCTCATTTAAAATGAAAACTGAATCATTTTGAATAGACAGTCAAGTTTAGTGGAGTGATTTGAGTCGAGTTTTGCTAAGGAGAGACCATTAAAGGCAACCCTATACACTAGACTTCCAACTCCAACTCTCAAACGTCTGACTGTGTCCTGTTCCATAGCACAGTTTGGGACCTAATTCAGCCATGTAGTTTATGAGCTGTCACATGCGACACGGTGATCCATTTAATCCAGAAAATTATATATTAGAGGATTTGATGCCATTTACTTAGTCGTTTCCATTTTTTTACTTTGAAGCCGGGACAGGCAGTGAATCTCGTCTTCCTTATAAAGACACAAATAAGTGTACACAGAAAAACATCGAAAATGACATAATCTGAAGGGAGTTAAAAAGCAGCAGTCTGTTGACTATTAACAGGTTAGAGGAACCCCTCTGACTGTCATGCATCTGTGCCTAACACGTATGACCCACGCCGTGGTACTAGATCCAGCTGCGAGGGCTTACAAAGGGATTGGGTTGAGCATACCAAAAACTTCGGACTTGAACAACAGAATTGCATTCCCTTACAAATTTACAACAAGTCAGTTATCAAATTTTCCCCTTCAATAATATCCTCTGAATATATTGAAATAATCCACAAAACGCCCACTTTTTAAGAGTAAGTTGTAGCAATGCTTAAAACGTCCACAATATAATTATTTAAAAGGTTCTTCTTCTCTGCAGCTTCACAGGTCCATAGGTAATTTTGTTAAAAACCTGGCGCTTTATCACGAGATGGTGGGATAAACCTTTTACAAGATTATCTCAAATTCCTGCACAAGAAAAAATTGCCTAAAACTAATGAGCTGGTGAAGTTGTCTGTATCGGGTTGGCATCCACCCTGGGTTTGAGCTGGAGGTCAAAACAGCACGGTACATCATCTATGCAGACAAATGTGCTCGTAGCTTTCAAACATAGGACTTTGACGTCTGGATAGACCTACATCAGCCTTACTGAGATTATGTCAGCAGTAAGACTTGTATCACCCCCAATTCCAGCGCAGTTGCTACTACCTTCAAGTTTATGGGAGGAAATTTACGGAAATGGAGTGAGGAAACATGCGCATTCTAGAGTATTCATCTATGTTAAATGATGGAGCTTATAAAAAGGCGTAAATTCGACTGCCACTGTGTGACCATAAAGGGCAAGCCATGTAGACCACAAATCCAAATTTAACACCCAAACGTTTTCATGCGACCGTTATATCTCGGTCACAAATGTTAAATCCTTTGGACATTGCACTGGTCACATTCTTTGAAATTGTGACTTCTAACCCACAATGCATTTCAGCACCAGTAAAACCCTATTTTCATATAGGTGCTTTAAGTACCTCAGTGATGCATCCCAAAATTTGCCATCAATAGACGCTCTACCCTCATCCAAACGGACAACCTAGTTTGTCCATTCTTCTACTCTTCAACGCCAGTTTCACTAGGTTTTTTTGTAAATGTTAGTGACTTCCCTTTTATGATTGCAATGTTATAGTAATTGAGGAATAGGTGCTAAACCAGAAAAATGCTAACCAGAAGCCGTCAAATTCAACCCTTATTAATAACTTCTTCATGCTGCAATCCCTATCCTACCTCTCGACCAAACCGCATTGAAGATCGTTCTAGAAAATGGACTTCTATCTTTAAATTAGTTTACTTTAACTCAACCGTCCCTCCTGAAAAGATTCTTGTTCTTTGGAAAAGCCTATTGCATGTATTTCACAAAGTCTGCGCAGACCTCTGTAGACCAACAAGAGAATCACATTTTGCAACTCTAGTTGAACAATCTAGTAAGAAATTTACACTTTGAATGATGGCTCACTTTTGGTAAAATAGAATTTCATCTACAAAGTCTGCTTTGCTACTTGGCCTACGTAAAGTAGACTTCAAGTTCGAAACATTATTTTGAGATCATTGGTGTGGTTCATCCAGAAGCAAGCAATGTTTCGATCCAGGGTAGTTCAACTTTTACTACTGTCTGATAACGCGTTGCTTTCCCTCACTAAAATGCAATTTTCTTCTTCCCTATTTTCTGGTCTCTTGGAATGCCTATTAGGACCGCATTCATGAAGTTCCTTTTACCTTTTACTAATTTCTATTTTGAACTCATGACCAAGCCTTTTGAAAATTGTTTAAAATTTAAATTAACTGAAAGTGGACCATTTCATATTTTATAAGATTCCTCTTACACTAAAATGCCTTTCCCTTTGCAGTAAAATTTGTAGTGGTAAGAATACGCCAGACAAAGCGTATCGCCAAAATTTCGTTTTTTCTACCTTTAAAGTTATCCATTACTCTTCTGAAGTGAGCCTTTTTCAACGGTCTATATAATCCATTCAGACAAAAAGTTGACAACTCTTTATAAAAGTACTTAAATGGTAGTGGAAGTTGTTTAGGACTTATAGTTATTTTCTGAGGAAATAGGACGTTTTTCTCTCTCCAGCATACTCATAATCACTGTCACTGTAAGGCAGTTCGGTTGATCCTTCTCTCTGAACATGAAAGCAGGGTTTTATCTCCACCTTTTGCCGTTCATTTAGGCCTACTATATTTCCTCTTCTAAATGCTTCTAAAGTCACTTTAAATCTAGTAAGTATGCTGTATTGTTCTTTAAATTTTCATTTTTTGACCATAAGGCACTTTTAAGCTAAATAAAAAATGCCTCTCTTGTGGTTCGGATTGAAAATTTCGCTGGTCCAATCAGCTATTTTAACCCAATATTCTCTATCTTTCAGCAATAATCGCTTTGCATTGGAATCTTCCTATCTTACCTTCTGTATAAAATTTGCTTTAATCTAAATGCAGTGGTCGTGATTTTAATAGATACCTATATCAATAAAGTTATTTGATTTTTCTTTAAACTACTCCCTACTCACTGCGATTTTACTTCTTCTTTTGAATTTTTAGCATCATTTGTAAATGCCTCTTCGAGTCAATTTAGACCACCCAATATTAGTCCTCCTAGACCGCCAAATGGTTGGGCGTCAAAGTCAAAGTGTTTCTACACAAGCTGAGGCAACATGTGACAGACTGAAAAGTTAAAAACGTTGGAAACACCCTTTGGAAGGAGAATCCACAGGTTTGGCATGACTTATACCCATAAGGGTCATGCTACTAATTATATGAAAAGTAGGCTATTTTCAATAAAAATTCTGGATGATGCCTGGCTCTCTATCACATATGTTATGACTGAAGAGGTCTTTCAGTATGCAAGTTTGAAACCGTCCCTGTTACAAGAATGCAGAAAAAGTTTGAGATTATTGGCATGGGTGACCAAAGTACTTCCATGCTACTCTTACGGAACGAATATTAATGTTAATTCCATCTTGTCTGTCGTCGAAACAAAAAATTGTAAGCGTGATTGTCAATTAAATTCCATTCATTCCCTCCCAAGCCAACTATGTACAATAAAAGCCACTTTATTTCATGTAGGAATGAAAGCATTTGTAAATCTTTTTCGAAGTGCAAAAATTTTCTTTCGTGATTACATTTGATAAAAAACAGATGTATAAATTGTTTTTTTTTTGTTGATGACTGCAGGAAAAATTGGGACGTAATATCAAGCAGTGATGGAAAAAAAATTAGTTAATTAGAAATTAAAGTGGCGGTTTTGTGAATAGAACAAAAGTACTTTTAGCAAAGTATGTTTTAATATTCCCTAATTATGACTTGCCGCTGGTGCAAAAGTCATGTATTTTTAAGTGTAATAGGCCATCCTTATGTAAAAAGACAAAATCTTGCATTTGTAGTGCGTAAACAAAGCCATTATTGTTTTGTTTTGCAATAGAATACCATATATAAATATGTATTATACATAACTATGTATTTGTATAAATATATTTAAATATCTTTGTGTATGGAAGGTGGAATTTTAGAGCCAGAATAACCGTTTGGAACATAAATATGGGAATAATTCAGTGTCGCGATGGTTGATGTAAGCGGTAGGCATGGGTGAAAGAATTGTGTAATGTAATATCCAATAGCTTAGCCAGGTTCGCAGTCTTCCCAGATTTGTAGTCTAACAATAAAGTGTAGCCAAACCGAAGAAATTGTAATTGTATTAGCGTTTTAGTGAAAAGGATGAACGAGCTCTATAGTCTGCCATGCAAAGACGCCTTCTACTTTCATTATTGGCTTCTGTCACATGCTGGGCTGGCGGCAGCACTTTGCATCCACTTCCATGTGGGCCATGGTATTGGGGTGAAGCTCGGTCTGCTCTCCTTGCAGTGTGAGTAGGAGTGAACGCAGAAGCAGATTGTGAAAAATAGAAGAAAGCTTGTAGAAGCTATTATTGAAGGAAAAGGTATTCGCAGAAATTCCACGCCCTTCCATTGTTGTACCACCTGTCGGAGGCAAAGCCGGCCCAGACTGTTGGTCCTTTGTCAACACTAACATCACTTGATTTGTGTGCGCGACAATGTAATGCAATTTGTTCATTTGCCTCGTAACTTGTAAAAGTTTACCTGAGCACAAAATCATGAAGCATCTATGACTGGTTGCTTAGATTGGGCAGGCACCTGCATTAGTTTAGTATATTCACGGAAGGCATGTGAATGCCTCGTGTAGTTATCATATTGAGTGCTTTCATATTTACACTTGTACTGCCGGTTTGGCCGCTTTAAGCGTTCATAAAATTTGAAGAAGTGTAAATGACTACGGATCAAGAACATAAAACATAAAACGTATGTGTCACCCATCACCTCAGCTTTCGTAGAGTGTTAAGGTGTTAAATCATGTCACATGTAGCTGTGAATAAGGGGATTTGCCCACCTCCATGCCTTTCTTGCCTCTTTACTTTCCTACACAAAGCACAGCTTGGCTCTACACGTAAAGTTGAGTACCCTGTCGCCTCGCCACAAAACGAATTCAAATTTTCCCCTGGATCTGTAAAAGGACTTAAAAACTTCAACTATAGAGATGGAAGAGTGCACAAGCTGCGGGAATACTGATGCCATAGAGAATGCTGTGTTTAAGATGCGTGCATCTACAAGTAAAACGTTAGATATCACCACGCAAAAGTGAAGGCAGAGGATAAAAATGATTTAAAGTTTATAGAAGAATCGGTCAATCATACCATGAAGCTTTCGATCAAGATGGGCTAGGCAAAAAATGACATGGCACTGAAATGGGTAAAAGTGTTTGTCGATGGATGACGGACTGAACACTGCGAGATGCCCTGGCTAATCCTCCCAGTTTTCCCCGTTCGTCCTAATCTTTTTCCCTCTCGCAACCCATAGATTCCTACTTGTGCAAGAATCGATGATGACGCGGAAATTGCTGGAAAGACACCTTGCAGATGCCAAGACATTGACAAACATGGCGGGAAAATTTCCACCGCCGCCCTTGACACGGACGGATCTATCTGATAGATTCATTTACCAAACGCGAACGGGAGTGTGTATGCGCATATACGATGATAAAGTAAAAGAGAAGGTCAAAGTGGACAGTCCTTACGGAGGTTATGTCGTCCTGATTTCAATCTCGCACTGGGGACGATTTGTGAGGCCCAAGAAATTGTTGTATTTTACTGTTTAGGCACCAAACTCTGTTGGTAAGAGTGAGCTACATATAACTACCACCTGATTCTGTCCTTGGTTAGGTTGTCAAACATTCGAATGTGCTTATTATTGCCGTATGTGATGAGGTAGTGTCTTCCACACAACTCCCATGCCTCGCATCTCTGTGACAAAGGTGTGACATGACGTTTATAACGCCCTAGCATCATATTATTAAGTAAAAACAGAAATCTTTGGTATTAGTAAGGTGGATTTGGTCTCCTCTTTTCCTTAGGCGATGGAAGCGGCAGATAGGCCAGGATAGACATAGACTATGGGGTATTTGAGGCTTTTTTGTGTGCAGGCTGAAGCAAAAACTTTACCTCGTCCATCGCCAGGATAATGACGTCTCGGGTAAAACTATGCATGGGCGGGTTGTGACTGAACCCCAAGAAAATTCAGTCTAGATAACCCTGTGCCCTGCTCGGCAACTTCATGGAGTGTCTTGTTGCACAGGGCTGTAATAATGACGATTCGAGTAGCCTTGGCCTCGTGACCGTCTGGGAGGAGGCACACTTCTCTCACGTTTGGACCAGATGCCAAGACTTCATCGAGGGTTGTCTCCATGTGATATACTTCAAGTTTAAAATGAAAAAGCATATCTATGTCTTATCCGAATTAAGAATTTGAGAAATCTCCACTGCGAGTCTGCTTTACCCTTTTTTAAATTTTTTGTGTGCTCTCATCTCTACCTGGGTATGCGTGGATAGTGTTTTTATGGAATTAGGCTAAAAATGACGAAGAAACAGAGGACAGGGGGGGAGTCGTAGAAGCGAAACAAAAGCAAACGTCAGGGGCTTTTTTATGTCAGAGGATGCTAAGTAGTTTTACAATTCAACCAGGTTAAGAGTAAGTTTAGGCAATGAACATTTCTGTTCACTGAAGTGTGATGTAGAAGGGTTTTGCGGGTTGAGTACTGAGGGAAGATACGTGAGACCTGAAATATGGGAAGCAGTGAGGGCTTTTGACTATTTGTAGATGCAGTGGAAACGTATTTCTTTCAGGAATGAAGAGGATGAGAATGCGGAATTGGGACAGTGGTAAAGGTTCCTGCGATAAGGCTAGAAGTAAATGAGTTGCGCCTATTCCTTGGTTACCCGAAGTCTTCAAACTCGCGTCACGCCTTGACGGCGTACTGCTCTCGCTACGGCAACGTTACAGGTTTGGATATGATTCCAGAAGGCGAGAGTGGAAGACCACGAGGCATTTCATTTGTAAATACCACACCGCAGGAAATGAAGGCTGTCCTAAATGCGCGTCCTCATCCTCTGGCTTGGAAAGCACCATCATGCTAGATTTGAAATCAGTTACTTTACCTTTCCAGCATTCTAGGGCATGTTTAGGTAGATATAACTACTATATCGTCTATTTGCGGAGAAGTAGCGGCTTTTAGCGACGACAAAACTGGCATTCTGTTGGTTATTTACAACAATTCTTCTAGATGGAATAGAAGCATATTCAAAACTTCTTTATTTGCTTCTGCGCCATCGCCATCGTGAGGGGATATCCAGCAGCCCCCGAAGCTTTTGTCACGTTTTCTACTGCTGAGGCGTTTCATTTCTAAGGCAGCGGAAATATTTTACGCATCAATGGGGTGGGTTCCCTGACTTCACCTAACAATGATATGACTTGTGGTTCAG
This sequence comes from Echinococcus granulosus, assembly GCF_000524195.1. Classification (NCBI taxonomy): domain Eukaryota; kingdom Metazoa; phylum Platyhelminthes; class Cestoda; order Cyclophyllidea; family Taeniidae; genus Echinococcus; species Echinococcus granulosus. The sequence continues at coordinate 60,096 of NW_020170583.1, read as the reverse complement.
CCGTTGTTGACTTCTATAGTAGCAAAATTTTAAATCTCTCCCTTTTTTCAGACGTGATTTTTGCATTTTTTGCATCCATTTAAAGGCATTTTAGTTAGCATTGAACATTGGTGCGAGTGATCTTGTTACATTGTATGTTCCAGTGCCACATGTTTGTGCATTGGTTTGGTGAGTTGGGTACAGGTCTAGGATCAGACTTGGTAAGTTACTGAATGAGTCACTTGACAAGTTAATTTTGGATGAATTTTAATTCAAAGGGTTTGAGCAAAACACAGGCAGTTTTTTTGGACTTCCAGTGTTACCATGTAAGGAATTTGTCTTAATGTTCCATCTTGGGTGCTAGTCAACCACCACACCTATATCTAGGCTGCCTTATTCATATGTGACGCTAGATGTCACTAATATTTATAAGGAATGCCACGACCTTCCATACAGCTTTCTTTGAGCGCGAACTCGGTGCAATCAGTAATTATAAAACAATCGGTAGGGAGCATATGTTACTGATTTGTAAGTTGTGTTTCAGCTAGGAAAATTGAACAGTTGCACACCTGCAAAACAGGTACGATACCCTTTGAGCACTCACATAATTCCATTTCGTGGTGTTGCTCTACTCATCATCGTTGCCTTCAAGTGAGTGATCAGAAAGTCATCCCTACACTTATGACACCCAATTACATCAAAACATTTTAGCAGGCCCAAATTGTCAACCGACTGGCTCCTTCGAGGCGGTGAGATAAAAGGAGGGCAAGGCTAAGTGACTTGGTAAATGGGGAGAAGTTATGCCTAGTGAATGGGATTAAGCAGCCCTCAAACTAGCCATTGGGATGGGGGTTGTAAATGTACTAACCACAAAAACTGGAGAAAAACTTATAGGCGAAAATTCCGGGAATCGACATTACAGTTAGTATGCCATGTGAGCTCGCCCTCCAGGTGGTTGCTTTTGGACACAGGATAGACAAACCAACATCCTTTTCGCCCAACCAATGAACAAGCATAAGCTATGCTTTTTTCTCTAGATATCTGCTAATTAGGAGCAACAGAGCGTCATCTTGGCCAAAGTCTTCTGTAAAACAACATCTGATACAGAGATGGTAGTCTAGCAGTAATTTATATTTGCGCATTAGCTCAGAAAATAAGCAAGAGTGGTTAAGTCCAGTTTCACGGAGTAGTAATATAGCCCCAGGCCGCATGCGTAAAAGGTCACTCGCTATCTGGCAACTTCGAAGCCAGAGGTGGAAGGTTAAAGAGAATGTCGATGACTTCTTTGAATGCTGTGTTTATAATTGTCCCTGATAGCATTTGGTTTGATTGTCACCTGGTTCGAACATAGCCGATGAAAACAGTGGAGTGGAAGTAGGTCAAGTCCAGTCTTAATCTGGATGCAGTACGCCTTGGTAGAAGGTATGCCGCAAATGCATATACAGTGGCATAGACCGTGGCACTCTGAAGTGTTTCGATTGGCCACAAAGGGCACTGGCAGCGGCTAGAGCAGTGTGATGGACCGTCACGCACTTGAAGGTGCCCAGCCGCAAGTGGTACTCTAGATAACCATTGGATTGATCATCGACGGACTCCCGCAGTTGGTTGCTTTACCTCAAAAACTGTCAATTGGGTGCATGCGTGCGTAGATTTGCTTGATAGACTTTCACCAGTTCCCCTAGGTCAGCTGCTCCAAACCCTCTTAGACATGAATGAGAGAACAGCGACCACTCTTGAGTCAAAAAATGTTGCAATGACTTTGTCAATGGTACTTTTGGAGGCAGAAATTGGTTAGTATCTAATAAAAAGGATGCAAAGTCTTGATGCTCTTGGCACCAGGACGAAGACCGTTGGGATGTAGGGTGAATGTGGGCAGAGGAAGTAAACGTACTTCCTAAAAAAAACAATTCCGATGGGTCTCCCAGACGACTAACTTTTGCTGACTGCCAAGTAGCCTGGAACCTGACATCCTCATTTAGCTCTCCCATTTTTCGATACCTGCCTATCCACTATCACATATGGATGCAGTTTAAGTCCGCTAATACTAGGAAACCAATGTCAACCATTGGAAGACCAGCCCTTGCCTCTGGCAGTCCTAACTGCCCTACCACCTGGTGGCGTAACAAATCCAGTAACCCGCCCTTAATCTTGGCTAACTCCTGTACGGACGTCCTGTCAACCAAGGCGGTGCAGCAGGCTTAGTGCTCCTCTCTTCCGCCTTTGACTTCACTCCCTTGGCTTGCTGAGCACATATTGTATTGGCTAAAAGATCAAGGTTACTTGGATTTAGAGTTGATTTCTGCTTAGGATCTATTAACGTTCGCTCAACTAGGCGGCCCGTAGTCTTTGACCGCTTCTGTCTCAAAAGGTACACGCAGACGATGATGTATTATACAGTTCCTTGTCTTTTTTAGTGCCGATCATCGTGCTACCCCTATGGCCGGTATCTATAAGTTATATTTTTGTGGTGTTTTATCCTTATTATGCGAACCTCGTCCTCAAGACCTTCCGAAGATGCATCTTTGTGGGGACGTATTTTGTTGTGATAGACCGAAAGAGGTTATTCGTTGCTGGAATGACTTTCATCACTCAGAATACGTACGTTTAAGTGGATGTACTTCATATTTGTGTTTGTAAGCACATTTTCTTTTATTTAAATAGGACACGAAATAATTCGGCCGTTTATTTAACGCCTGATTTCAGCAAGGGGGCCGCTTGGGTGCTCCTCCATTGTGCCTTTGCCACTAGCCGCAGACATACTGAACTTCCAATTCATGTACTCTGCCTGAGTATTGCGTCTATCTTCGTCCTCGAGGAAGTCTCGGAGGACCGCATCGGTGGAGGTTGGGATCAGTTTAAATCTTAAAGGAATTAAATTTATCTCTGCTGCTAGGTGGTGGGACTTAGTGGGACAAAGAAAGTGCATATACTGTGGATGGAATAAGTAGTTATGATCCCTCACAAAAGGGCTGACATTGTGGTCCGCTTTCGGCAAATGCCCTGTCCCGTTTTCCGCAACAAGACCATTACCAACAAAAGCAATATTAACCATAAAGTATCCAAAAAAAATTCATTACGTATCTGTCCATTATATCCGTATGCAGTTATCAATGATATGGATACACAGTATATCTCCCACTTCTTTATTAGCTGAATAAAACCCAGATAGATATGGCTGGCTAGCTCTGAAGTGAAAGCAACCTAAGAAAATGGAATAGAAGCGCAATCTTATTCCCATGGAACTACGTTAAATCCCATCCTTTGTTGCATTGTTTTACTCTTAGTCCTGTTTTCCTACAACTAGCTATGAACAAGTGCGAAGGCTAGGTTTTTTTCCCCAATCCTTAAACCAAATTCCTAAATAAGATTGAACTCCATAACTAGTAAAATTCGCAAGAAGGGTTAGTCACTTTGCCGTTAAGGATCTCCTTGGTTGCATGGAAATTCGACGATTGACACGGTTGGCTCGTGGGTGTCTTTGTTCACCATTGATCATGTAGTGATGGCTTAAGCGGAAGGTTGATCAAGGGGAGCACCAAGAACCACGCGTAAATGAGGAGAGGAGCCTTACAATACGCTGGTTGCTTGTTTAAGCATCGGTTTTGGTAAAGGACCTACCTAAATGCTCCAAGATTGTCATTTTGCCGGTTAGACTGGCCCTTCAATCCATTTCCATGTCAAATATGTATAGTCTGCTCGAGCCATAATGTGTTCTTCCGTCTTCCAGAAAGTCTCGGGGTGCTACATCCCTATACATATGTTTGTATGCTGCGATTTATTTTATGGGTGAATTGCATTCGTGAAATAATATGCATATACTTTCAAGCTTGTTTATTTTTGTATATTTGTTCTTAGGTTAGGCTATATCTATCTAGTTCTTCTGCAAAATTCCAGTAAAGATTTTCTTAAAGGTACGTTGAAGGAATATAATTTAAGGGACTTTAATTCTACTGCCATTACTTAGTTTAATTTCTTGTTTTGTCTAAATTCATTTTCATCACTCGGGATTTATCATGAGGTGTATCCAAATCTGCATAGATTGTCTTATCGTCACGTGTCAATCAGATTCTTAAAGAACGTAAGTGGTTTTATGCATGAAGATTGTGCACAACTGATTATAAATACATCTCCATAGATATGTGATGGTTTGCATGATTTTAAATTTTAGAAATTGAGACTATGCTTGTACGTAAAAGTAAATTACATTGTGTATTTCAAATTTTGAGAGTTTAAGCACATGAATGTACCTGTAAAACTGCAAAGGAATATATGCATTGTGCATTTGTATAACTAAACTTACAGATACATGCCTATAAAATTGTAACTGTGTGTATTATAAATTTGTGAATTTTTCCACTTATATATAATTTTAAATGACTTCATAAATCTCAAATTTGTGAATTTAGGCTTATTTCTAAATTTCAAGTGTTTTTTTGCCAAATTTGGCACATATACATACAGGTGTGAACGATTATGAAAAATTGTTCGTATGTACAGTGGCGTGAATAATTGCATATATCCAGTTTCTGAGATTGTGCTTATATATGCACGTAGGTGTGAATGATTTTACACATTTTAACTGCGTCAAACTGATTTAAACCTGTACTAGTGTGGGTTTAAATGGTTGCACTATTTTAAAATTGTGAAATATGGTATACATTTACCAGTGCATATGATCGCATGGGAATCAAATTGTGAAATCGAGCATAGATATGAGTATGTAGAAGTACAATAGCACACATTCCAAAAGTGAAAATCTATACATTCTGTGGGTATTAATTAATTTCCTTCAATCAGTTATACGCAACTGGGTTTGAAGGATTGCATTTCTTTCGATTTTGCAAAGTTAGGCGCATACATTGTTATAAAGTTGTAAAGGAATATATGGATATGGTTTGTATTTGCTCAAAAGAGCATAGACATATAGGTCTGAATGGTTTGTGCATTTTAATTATGCGAAATCGACCATAAATATTAGGTATTATCTAAGTGGATAGCCGTATTTATTAGGGATTTGTGTAATTAAGCACGCAAATATATGTATGTGAACGGTTGCGTGTCTTCAGGCTTTTTTTAAAGTTCATGTTTATATATACATGCGTATAGGTGTGAATGTGCAGGTGTATTCCGCATATTCTATGTACGGAATATATATGTATATATATGTATATTCTATACACTTTGAATCTTTGCAATTGATTGTAACTACTAATTTCTAAGTATGAATATTTGAATGTATTTCGAAGATGTCAAATTTGGCATGTATTTAGCTGTGCCATGTAAGCTATCCTATGTATTGTAAATTTGTAAATCTGTGCATTCATATGTATTTCTAAAATTGTGTGCATCTGTTTCGTTTTTGTAACATCAAGCCTACTTATATCCCTATAAGTGTGCAAAACATTCCGAGGAATTCAAATTTATGAATGGACCCATGCATCTCAAATTTGAGAAATTTGTCATAAATTTATATCTGTGCAGGTGCAAATAATTACATACATATGGAGTTTGTGATATTAAGCATCTGTATATCTGTAAAGGTGAAAAGATTGTGTGTATTTGAATTTGTGATATAAACCATACATATATGCATATATAACTGTAAGTGGTTGCATGATTTTCAAATTTTGTGAAATTACGCAAACACAGAAATATGTCCATATTTGTGTGGATTCGTGAATTCGATTTGTATTTTTAAGAGTAAAGAATTAACTTGTAAAATTAAGCATATTTATGCAAGCAAAATTGTTATAGGTTGCATGCAGATTAAATCTGTGAAATTTACCACACATATACATCTAGAGGCGTGAAGTTGCTTTAGTAGTTTAAATTTGTTAAACCGAGTATATGTTTATGCACGCAAAGGTGTAAATGACTCCATGTACTTATATTTGTAAAATTGTTCTATATTTGTGTGTGTGAGTGATTGTGTGTCCTTTAAGTTTTGTGAATTTGCTCGTACATTAAAATATACACAGGTGTACATGTGCAGGTATATTTAGCACTTTTGCAGGTGAGCATATATGCGTATATGCATATGCTCGCTTTTAGGATTTCATGCAAATATTTGCACATTTATAGCTAAATATTTATACAATTTCGCAAATGTAAGACCCAGATAATTAACTATTTTATATGCAGATATTTGTATTTAATTTAACAAATCCAGAATACATGCAGATAATAACACCCTCACATGTTTAGAAATTTGAAAATCATGCAATCATAAATATGTGCGGTTAGTTTAACAACTTTTGGAATCAGCACAAAACTTTGCATTTATAAAGAGATGTATACCTGCTCAATTTCACAAGTGGGAGAAAGTGCAATTCTTCTTGTCGTAAATGTCAAGACTTTGTTTCGATTATTGCATAATTATATTTGGAAATGTGTTCTTTTATCCGTAGTGATAGACTTCTCTTCAGAGTCAGGTCACACAAACACTTTTTATCTGAGGGGTTGATTGATGTTGCCTCATTTAGGCGGCACTGAAACGTAACATCTGACACAGTAAATAGAAGTTTGCCGTATATGGGCATTATGAAATAACCATGTTGGATTTTGCGTGTGAGAATTCAACGGTTTAGTGATGGTAACACATGGTGAATGAGGTAGGATGTGAAAAATGAGGCATTCGTTCTCAACTGAGGGCACCGCCTCACTTCATTCGAAGAGCTCCGTTTATGTGGTCCTCTGCATGTTTGATATAAATTGTCAAAGTTGTGTTCACGTGGATCTCGAAACGTCAAGGTTAATTTCTTCCTGAAAATGACCTCTAATACTTTAACTCCGTAGCTATTCCACATATAAGGGATATTCAAATGGGGAAGGTGCTCAAGATGATGGACAGAAGGTTTATTGATAGGCTTCATCCGACCTTAGCAAAAGTGAGGGTAATAAACCTTCTAGGCTGTGGCAATCATCGTCTTTAGCGGGGCACAAACTAAAAATCATGTTTCAATGGCTGAAGTAGATTACCTAAAAATGGACCGGTTGATAAAAATGTTTTACTTAAATGATTTGAGATAAGAAACGGTAGACGGCCAAGAGGGAGCTTTCAGTATCGTTAGGCTTCTGTAATAGTGGAAGATTAGGTTCACGCATTCACAAATTGCAGAGCCAAGAAATGGATATCACATTTAGAGAGGAATATTAGTTGAACTGCGGACTTCTGATTGACAGCAGCTGACGAGCTTTCGAGTTTGTTAAGGTACTCAGCATTGGTTAATCTGAAATTATTTACTTACTACGGCTTTATCTTGCAGCATTAAGGCACGAAATGTCAAATTTCCTAAAAACTACACACAATGTATGTGCATGTATGATCTACTGCAGACGAAACTCTTCACCTGTTGAAGCCCGATCAATGACTATGCTTAAAATCTATTGACTCGATGCCACTGAAAAGTTGGCAGGCAAACCTTCCATCTCAGATACGGTCAAGGTACTTGGGGGTGGGAAGTCGGTAAGAAACAATTTCTGTTCTTATGCGACAACTCAAGACTTCAAAATATGGGACAGCTCTGTGAGAAGACTATTCTTCTCCAAAATGAAATGAACTGGAAGATGCTGCATTGGTCCTCTTACCTTTGTCCGTATTTCACCATTTCTTGGTAAAAGGGACTGATAGATACTAAGACTGGGAGAAGTAGAGATGTCCGGGTTTTATTGTTGACTTCTGGAGGTGGCTTTGAAGAAGGAAATATTTTCAGTCCAGAGAAGTTATGCGGTCAGTGTTGCTCGAGAAGCTGACTCAACTAAGGTAGACAAAGTGAAACTTCGGTTCAGCTGAGTTTTTATTTTGAGAGGGAACTTTGTAAAGGAAATTGGATGCTATTAAAGTAGAAAACTTAAAAAAAATGAAATACTTTAGAAGGAGAAGCGGCGAAGTCAGCGGCCCGTAAGACCTCTGATTCTGGATATTAAAATTTGCTAAGAAATTGCACACTATTTGAACAGTTTTGTGGAAGTAGTAAACTGAATCTTTCAGGAATGCGCAATTTGAGAAAGACTAATTTCCCTCAGCTTAGAACAGAATTAACACCATATTCTAATGGAACTGTTGTTGGCCTCTATAATTCAGACCTTGGGTTTCATGAATTTGAGTACCGCAGTACTCACTATTTCAATGATGATAATCAAATCTGAGGGGAAGAAGACTTCCTGTACGATTGGGCACATGAAAATTAACCATTTATGCTATTTGCGTGCTAAAAAAATGCGAAATGTGGCAGATAAATTTGTAAAACAAAAAATAGTGGTGTAAGTTGAGGCTTTGCAAGAGTTTTATGCAAAACTACTGTGATTCTTCCTAATTTTCGTTAAAAGGTACTAAACAAGATTGGGCAACTGTCGTTTGGGTAGAAGTAGTCGGAACGACTACTTAAATGTTTACGGTTGAACACTCCCTGCGTTATTGGGGAGGTCAGGATGACAAATTTATCCGCTCTTAATGGTCTTCTTCCTTCGGTTGCTTCATTTTCTGAGGGCTTCGAGAATAACGTAGGCGAGACTGCTCCAGCCAAACTTGTACGCATTGCAAATGTCGGTATCCTCAGTGAATATGCATTGATCGAGATGGTTATTCCACGAGAGGTAGAATAAAAGGCACCCACTGCTTCAAAGTTATGTATATGACCAGTGGTTACCGCTGCGTGGTGTACCATATCCACTACCCATTCTTGCTGCTTCCCAAGTAAACACTCCTGCGTCATTTACTCTGTAGAATGAGTCTAAAACCCTGAGGGTAGCTCCTATTATAGAAGGTAGAAGGGAAAACACTTTTTTATCCAATCATGTCCACCTCATGTAACCTGACAAAATAACACAAGACATTTTAAATTGAACGTGCTGTTACGCAAATGGGTTCATTTTCTGAACAAGAGAGACGCGGTCAAACCAAGTCGCAAGCACAAGCATTAATAACTTGAAATTGCAGCTACTAGGTCTCATATTCACATTTTTAATGGAATTTGGGTGAAAACGGAAGCGGACAGAGATCGAGATCGCGACAAAGTTTTGCTGGTGAACTGGTATGGTCCTGATCTGATGGATATGAGCAAAGTATGACAAAGCAAATCGAAGTAATCCATGAAGAGGAAGCGACGGAAGTAAAACCACTTATAATAATGTGCCAACAAATAAAAGACTCGTGCATGTATCAACTATACCCTTTTAAAGCTAGGGAGAATGAAAAAAATTAAAAGTTGGTTGTTAAGTCAGGTATTATTTATAATCTAAAAAATCTTAATTGTTGAGTGATTTGAAGATATCCCTCTATTTAAGTACGGTATGGTCATATGCGAATTTAAACAACTAATTACTTCAAAATTGTTTTTCAGTAGTAGTAGATCTCCGCACAACTTCCAGAAAGGTGACGGTTATGTATCAAAGCGGTGGAAAACTACAGGATAATATAAGCACAAACTTAGATGCAAAAGGAGGGCACTTCCCTTACCCATTTGATTTTCCTTAATCCATTTTCACAATCCAGGTATGAGCGTTTCGCATATAGTAGTATAATGAATGAAAATTGCCTTTTAAAGACAAATTTTGGGCAGGTGAGGGGTGAGTAGTAGAGTGAGAAGGCAAGAATTCTAACCTAATATAAATTTTCGAACAGTAAAAAAATAAATGCTTCAAAATGTTGAATTAGTCTTTATACTCTTATCAAGGAGGCCTATAATTCTTACTTTTAGGGGAAGGAGGGACAAGAAAAGGCAAAATCCGTCTTGTGTTAACGTAATTGAGGATACATGAGTGTTTACGCTTGGATGCATTATGCATTTTTGAAATGGTATAAATTCATTTGCAGTTCTTTGCATCTTGGAACCAGTGCATTTGAGTGTGTATTTTCTCAAATGAGTGAACATATTCGTTTGGGCGTAAAATCTTTAATAAAATAACCATTTGGTTTCACGAGACAGTCAGTGGTTCAGCCAATTAACCACCGGTCAAAAAATCCCCCTATGACACATGCGGCAGAAGCGAAGAACTTCAAATTGATATCGTTTAATAGACACTTTTGACCAGATGCGTTTCATTGTGCAGGAAACTAATTTGTGCAGCAGCTCCAACCGCACCATCCATTCCCAAATGATGTAGATGGTTTGGGTAAGTTGTATCATTGCCACCTTCACCTGATTTGTAGGTTTCGGGAGCATTTAATCCCCCAACGATTTAACTAAAAATGCCACATCCTTCGGCATTGTTATTAATAATATACAATTTCATTTAGCATAATGGATTTATTTCTAAGTAGCTCATTATCATAACAGCATTTTTAAGCATTTCATTTCACACTTTTCAAATAACACATGAACTGGGGAAGTGTCTGCAACAGAAGCTTTAACACCAAGTAGACTCAATAATAAGACTGCTGAAAATTCGATTCACATTCACCGAGTTATTTTACTCAAACTTTAAAAATCGGGGTAAAGAGTAGTAGAAGAGTAAAGTTGACGCATACCTATATCCATAATACACGAAATCAGTATTATAAAAGCCACTTTATGCTGAACAGTCGGTGCGGATAGTTTAAGTAAACATAGAGTTTACCTAATGATGGCCACTTGATTGCTCCTTATGCCACTTCAGGTATGTCGGAAATTTCTCCACTTTTGGATTTTTTATCCAAAAATATTGTTCACGTATACTTTAAATACATATATTACAAAAGCTTTAAGAAGCCTTGTGCAGTATCTTTGTAACTTGACATCTATCAAATAGCCTACTCTGGACTAGGAAAGTAGTCAGTGCTTACGCTGGTCGTGGTAAAAATAAATTTAATTATTGCATGGGTTGTGGGTTTTTCTTGAAAAGTTGTCCAGTGAAGTATTTATTCATGGCTTTGATTTTTTACAGTATGTTCTTATCTGATGAGTCGTTTTGTGCAGCCATATTCGTCACTTCAAAGAAGAAGAAGTTGTAGGCCATTGAAGCCCTTTAGATAAGCACCATCCAACATATTCAGACTGTCGCCTCATTTGAAAATGTACCTAGACCGCAAAAATACACTTGTGCCATGGCCGGAGAATGGTAAGGTATTTTCAGCTCAAATTTAGTCCCTATCAGTATATTATAAATCTTTGGGAATAATTTGCTAGCTCTAAATGCAGGTTAGCGCTATGGTTTAGTATTAGTAATTACTTCTTAGAACGATTCCTAATATATTTGGGTTCAAAGCAATTGCTCCTAAGACATTGCTAAAGATTTTACTTTCTATAAGTCTCTTATCGCGCCTAATTCATGGACTTTGAACTTAATCTGGAACGTAAAAAAGCATTTCGGCCTTGACCTGTTAGCCACCAATCACAGTGAGCATAAGACCGTATCTTTTTAAAATGCCATCTAAAACGTCACCTTAGGCATTGCAAAAAAGATATTGAAACCCAATAAGAATACATTCTTTGTAGCAGGGTTGGGAAAGTTGTGGACGATCGAATACTTCCAAAATGATTGAATTTATCTGTAAGGTCACGTCCTATCTTTCGCAGTTCCCACAATACGTGGAAGTAAACACTACAGCCGAAATTCGGAAATCTAATGCATTTACCAGACTGTGAAACTAACGACCTGTATTTTTTAGTATAACTCTGTCAGCTAAACATGGATCCCAGTCCAGTGGTTGGTTGACTGACAGCGATGAAGGACTATGGTGGGACCGCCACCTCCGAGGGATCGAAGATGTCGTTTTGCACTAGTATGCAGCCTGATGTTGAGGTCAAGAGGTTAATTAACGTGTTAGAACATCACGCTTTACTGCCTGTAGCTGCAAAGGTGTGAATCGAGTATGCCTAAGGAATTCCAAAGCTAATAATGTAAAGGAGACATTGTAAAAAGTAAAGGACGCCTTTTACGATATGGTATACCTAAATAACTAAGGATTCTTTGATAGTGACGGGATGAAGCCAAATTAGGATGTGTTGTTGTATGTGATACCACGTGAGTGGAAGGCAATACCACTATCCCTCACTGTTACTATATTATTATTATTTCATTTTTCTAAATGCAGTTTGTCCAAAGAAAGAGTGAAAATTATAAAACAGACTTCTAAAGTGAGAAAATATTACTGAAAACTCAAAATTTTAAAGATAGGTTAAAGGGTTATGGGAAAAGCAGCGTTAGAAATGATCCAAGCAAAAGGTTAATTTGACTATCTCGAAAAACTAAATGCTGCATTTTTTACCTTAGAGAAAGGCAAATAGAATAAGATTGCCCTGAAATATAAATTCGCGAAACAATACCAATCTTACACTTTTGAGAATCTGTCTCATTTTAAAGTGCTGTTAACGCAATGAAAGTGTTGTAAATCAATCGTCGGATTAAATGTAAGGTTAAAATACATTAAAATGATAGTTTGTGGCAAAGGGGAAAGCCATTTTTGCCTTAATCGGGTTCTAATCATGTACATGACCTTTTCGATTTTGCGATGAATTGTAAATTTATTGCAAATGTGCTGTCTTGAAATAGGAAAGTGGAGAGAAAAAAGGCCGGTTAACTAGTTAAAATTTCCATTAAGCCAAAACCCTGGGGTCTTTGAGGAACTTGGGACTTCGTCTTAGTTCATAGTTAAGTTTAAATGGAGCTACTGAAAATTGGAGAGAATAGAGTGCGAATTGTTCGATGCCCTGCTAAGCTACTTTAATGTTCACATATTAGAGGTGGTTTTTGAACATGGATGGGCGTTCCTCGGTTTCAACTCGATGTCACTCTTATATGCAGTCAAAGTCTCAAGTGAAATGGACCAAATCAAATGTTAACTTTCCTATAAAAGCCTCGAATTTAATGGTAGTAGGACAATGTTACGGGGTAGTTATAATAAGGCAATTTAAAGTTGTACCCTTTTATCCGAAGTCTAAATTATCCGTGTTATTACTTAACTACTTTTCATAATATCAGTACTATCTAGGACTAGAATGAGGATAATTCAATATGAATTTTGTGGCGGATCACTAACGTGTCAAGATAGTAATGCCAAAATGAAATACAGTGTTAAAGCCATAGTATGGTGGCAAGGTATTTAGGAAGAGGGAGTAATCCTATTTGCGGTATGCCTGGATAGGCATTTCAATTCTTCAATTTGCGGTGCGCTCTTGATATGAAGGATTTGACTGATTGTCAACATTCGCGTTCCCACTTTGTCTGTGACACTTAAACGGTAACTGCAGGTCAAAATGGAAGAGTTTGGGACTTTCATTGGCTCAACGTATATTTTTGCTCATTTATTTCTGCACATCCCTGTAAAATGGAACCGATGTGTAGGTTAAGGTGTTTTTAAGAGTCTAAGCAAATGAAAACTAGATAAACGCCCAGCCAATGGGCATTGTTCATGTGCTTGACTAGTCATTTGTAACTTGAGCATGACTATTAAGGGATGGAATTGTTAAGTGGTCCTTTAGAAGATAAAGCAATGACGTATTTGATAACCCAATCTTGCTGATCTTTAAAAGAAATTGGGGATTATTAATAATATGAAATCCATCTAATAAATGCATGGTATGTTTGACAAGTTTACTGGTAATTATGCTAAAAATGGACGAGGACCGGCTGATATAATTTACAAGAACATGAAGTCATTTTACATAAAATCAGCAAATATTATTATACAATAGAAAAATGTTGATTTAATTTGGCTGGTTAACTACCCTAGTAGTTTATATCTTTTTTTTTGAAATTAAAGATTTGGAAGGAGTTGTTGAAAGCAAAAACAACTCCTGTAAAAATTTTTTCTGGACTTAAGTATTAATACATGTATGTAGACAATAAATGAGGCTTTCGAAAAAATCTGCTAATGACTTTAGAAATGACCACCATTTAAAAATTTGCACTTAACAACTCTTGATATCAAAAATAACGTGTCAATCCTCTTTTATTTAGCTCATTGCAACGACTAGTCGCTACTTGGAAGTACACATGAAATGCAATGATTTCTATTTTTTTATAAAACACAGATATCATTGACCTATCATTGAATCACTTCCTTTACACTGTCCAACATTTTCTCCTGTTTTTAAATCACCCCCATATTACCAAGTTCTTTTGAACATGATGGATGTGATTCCAGCCTGCCTGCTGCCGAAGCTGTGGTTGTAAATTTCCAAAGTCTAAGAGAGGCGATTTTAGGAATTAAATAGCCCAATCAGAAAGATGTACCATTGAGATTAACGACAAATTAGGCGTCCCTGTTGATTGAAAGCACCTGAGGCTAACTTGTCAAGAAAATGCTTTAGTTGTTTTGATCGCTGGAAATCACGCAAAATTAAATGAAAATTTCCGAAAATGGATCATAAAAGAACATGGTTACTGATTATGTGTAAGTAAAATAGTAGAGAGAAGTCAAATAAAATTTGAGTGGAACTAATGAGCGCCTTCGTGATACATGTTGTCAAACTGACAAGGATACAAAATGTCCGCAAGTTTTCGACTAATTAGCCCTGCCTTTTGAATCGCAGGCTGCTAGGGGAGGGCGAAAATTAGCTTTTTACTTGCACCTTAAAATTTTCGCTCATTTTTTTTCAATCTCCTCATCTTGACCTCTGGCACCTGCTTCGACCGCGGGGTTAGCTCGATCGGATCTTCAATGATCGCCAACTCACGCTCAGTGGAAATGACATTCAAAGACTCTGAATAAAAATATATTAACAGAAGAGATCAAGCTTGCATTCACAACTCCCCAACTCACCCATTGCGGTATTCCATGAGGCCAGACAGCTGCCATGATTAAAGGCCTACAGCAACCCTGGCATTGCAGTGCTATTTGTTGAATTGAAGGTTTTGTAAACGCAAAGTAGACAGTTATGATGGCACAGTGATTTGTTGAGCTGATCAAGTAAACTAAAGGGGTGCATTACCTCAATATTTTTATAAGTGAATTTGTACATGTCAAAAAATAGAGAATGCAAATAAGCTCATGAAATCTTGCACTTAAAATTGACCATGTACATATGTAATAGTGCATTATAAAAGTTGAGTGTATATGCAATCCTATAGAGGTGCAATCGAGTGAATGTTTTTATTAATTTTAAAATAGGTTATGTACATAAACTTATATAGCTTTGGATGAGTAAATGCATTTTGTTGCTTAATTTAGTCGTATATACGTCTATAATATGTGTAATTGAGTGAACTCATTTTGTATGGGTAATGTTAAAAAAGTATATTACTATGTCGATATTAATTGATACATGAAGACTGTAAACTAAAATGGAGCATGCATAATCATATACAGGTGTGATTCCGCGAATAGATTTTGTAAAGGTGAAATTGATCTAGTGTATTCAAACCTATGTGCGTAAACAAGTAAACTCATTTGAAATAACAAATTCAACAAAATTTGGCATATACATGTACTATTGTTATTATTATTGTATTATTGTTATTATAAATAAAATGAGCTAATGCAAAGGTGCAAATAATTGAAATTTTGTTATTACCCAAACTGAGCTAATGTATATCGAATTTAAGCCTTTATATACATATATGTGTATGAATTGTCGAATGTACTACTCATTTTGCATATTTCCATTTCCGATAGTTTTGAGTATCTCGCTTTATGAATGCAGAAGTTCTCTCAACACACCAAACCTCACTTAGACGATCTAGCCCCTGCACAATTTGTGGTGAATCGAAATGTTTTAACTGGAGCATCCGTCCACACACCATAATGGCACGTAGCAGACGCTCCAAATTGTCGGACACTGGTAGTAACTATCCAAGTAGAGTGAAATTGGTGGATAATTTTGGAGGAGAAGTTAAGTTTTTCGGCCATCAAATGATATGAAACTACACCAAGAATTAGACCTCGGTGAGTGTCCCAAAGTCACGGTGAAGATGGGCACACACATCAAAGCCTCTTTCCGTGCTGTCAGTCGGGATTTCTTCAGTTTGACTTCAGACCCACTCTTTAAGCCAGACAGGTACATCTAATTTGTTCACCTGTCACCACAGGATACTTAATAAGCAATTGAGAAATTAAACAGAATCTGTTCTACTCATGCAATCAACGCCTGTATTACGGAACGGACCAGTTTTATGAGTTGCTAACAGACTTAAAAAAAATAATTGTCCTTATGTGTCTCTTCTACGGTTTTACACCATAAAATCTGCTTATAATACCATGTAGTACACTCGGTTGTCATGTAGTGACAAGATACCTGTCACACTTTTGTGACGTCAATTTCAGATAGGAAAGTCGGAGCGTCTCCTATGTGTGACAATGGCAGCAAGCTATGCTAATCATTCCGTAGTCTTAATTACTAATAGGGAAGGGACACTTGGTTCTTAAACAAAAAAGAATGCAAATAAGTGGATTTTTATAGAGTGGGAGACAACACTGATTGGAAATCCAAAAAAGAAAGTTCATCGCTGTATCACGGCATTCCTAAGAGAGGCTATTCAAAGTGAGTGGTTCATAGAGTTCGCAGCACTGGATCATCTTAGGATGTGCATCTTCCGACACAATTCATGTCGATGCGCCTTTGCGTAGGCTGCGCTATCGGTATCATTGGAGGGAGGACCGACTTTCAAGTAGAGCGGCAACTTCTTCCATTCCACCAATAGCATATTCGCTGTGGTGCTAGCAGATCAGCAGTTCGTATGCCTGTAAAAAGCCAATGTAACTGAGTAGATGAGAGGAGATCCACCGTGGATGAGATGGTTTCAATGGTTGGTAAATGACGTTGCAATTGCTTCTTTTTGATTTTCTAATGAGAATGAAAGCCAAAGAGCATAAATCAGGCAAAATTCAAGTTATTCGGACCAATTTTCTCATCCTAGACGTTAAAGAAGATAAGGACTCCTTTGCCAATGTGTGAATCAGTGGTGCTTATGCAACCACGTCCAACTTTGACAGTCAGGATATTCTCATGTTCTTGAAGGCTAAAACTCACAATTGAAGTATCACCGCACTTGAATGACTTAAAAGATCTACTCCGGAGCTGTCCGTGGCACTTACATGAAGCTATCAAGTTTCTGTAAACCGATATTACCTCTTGTGCTCCCCGAGTAGCCGAATGTAATCCAGGCAGCCGGATGGCCAACAATGGAATCGGTAAATGATATTAAGAATGACGATCGTGTATGAAGAATATTCTCTCTGGATCGCCACTCAACTCTGAACAGTATAAAGGCAGCAGCTCTCCGCCTCCAGGAGAATGAACTCCAGACGTTGTGGAACGTGAATAAAAAATTAAGTAAAGGTCCACTTTTAATAATTCTTTTTAGTGACTTCGTCGAAGCGACTTATTTAGCAGAAGCTCAGATGTCTGTCACACGCCATGCCCCAACTAATGCTGTCCACCAAACTGTTTGCACGCGTCTTCCATCCAGCAGTTTGAATAGTTTCCTCATCTCATCTTTTTGTTGCATAAAAGTGGATCAAAACTGTTCCCTTTGGTGCGCTCAGTCACCTTTTCTCCGTCATTGCCTTCATTCCTAATTTTTCTTCCGCCAAAATGCCAAGTAACGCTACTTATTTTGTCCAGTTTTTGAAGATCAGCCGATTTTCTCTCTTCTTTATCTCGCACTCCGTCCACGTTCTTTTTCGTTAAAAGCATTAATTTCTGATGTTTAACAAATATTCACATCTGACTGGAAGATTAATATGAAAGTGACAAATGAACTAGCCCACCTGTCAATTTATCCCATCTCCTACCTCGAAGGATTTTTTCCCAGTCGGATTGGAAATTGCAGTCAAGCTTTCACCGGGCATGCCATTGACGCGACCCTCTGCGATTGAGGTGGTGTGGTTAGGAGTGGTGGCCGCAAAAATTACAAATCCGCTTTTAATTCCCACATTTAAGTAAACAAATATAAGAATGTAACATCATGCTCTAGATCACGGCGTGATCAAACTGAGCTAGGACGAGGTGACGTGGGGACACGGCTTGTTTACTTGGCATTGATTGGGCCCACAAACAAGGAAAGGAGAGGGGATCTGCTTCGAGGACCACGAAGTGCCCACTCAAGACGTGTTGAAACCGAGATTTGTGGGGATGAGGTGAGGGCGCTATCTGTCTACTTTGCAATGGTACAACCTACAAAGATTCCATTCTGCAGATTTTTATTCAAAAAACAAGTTGTTTTAATTGGTTTGTCCCACTTGTAGCGACTGAGTCGCCTCTGACGGTGTTATGAGGTGCTGAGCGTGGGATAGGTTCCCATTATAGGCGCGGCAAGCAGCACCGCACCGCCAAGTTAATGGCCGGAACCACAAAGGTATAACAGAGTATGGGAAAATGATCCCACTTTTATCCCGCCCAAAAGCATCATCACTAATCTTGCATTTCTGCAGAGTCAACTACGGTTCCACAGCAAGAAAGAAGACTAGTAGATAGTACTCAAAGTCGGGTATTTCCACGTAAAAGAATAATGTCAGCGAGGTAGTGTGCAAAAGAGAAACCAGAGACCATGAATGATTTAGTGTACAAAATCAGAGAAGACCACTAAGTACGAGAGCAATGAGTCTCCCTGCTTCACGTAGCCCTCCTCATCACCATTTTAATTTTCCTCAGTGAAGGAGGAGACTTCCATTTCTTCCTCGGTCTCCCAGGAGGACTCTGAACCACCATCGCTGCTTTCTGAACTTCCCTCTGACATTGTCTCCTCCTCCTCTTCATCTTCCGCATCTTCATCCGTGGCAACCGAGGTGGGAGAAGAGGACAGAGGAATGTGAACATAATCGGCGTCATCGTCATCATCATCGTCGTCATGACGATCTTCCACTTCCTCGTCATCATCATCCTCAGTGTCCAGCTCTCGAGTGGACTAGCGGACAAAAATCAAAGTGTTTTTTTAGTTACTAGCTTCCAATTTGAAAGCAGAGATGAAAATATACGTCTTCTCGAAATAAATTACGCGTTTCTGTCCTATGGAATAGACGCGACATTGACTAAGGGGTTCATCGACATTTTTGTCGCCAAATTTTTCAACCAGTGCTAAGCGCAAACCCCTCCTATCCACCGCCAGTTGTTCGATGCGATGCTTCACGTCTACTGAGGCGATGAGGCTATAGTCGAGGGCGTCAACTGTACGGAACATGCTCTGCATGGCAACTCGACCACTCTGAACAATCTCGTCCAATGGATCGTCGAAGTCCATGCCGAAACTGCCTGTACGAAAATGAACCAATGAACCACAGTGAGATTTTGGAAAGTTTCGAATGATAAAAGGAAATTGGAGGAGACTTACCGGCATAAATGACCTCGGCGTTTTCAGAGAAGGTGACTTCCAGTTTGTCCAGAGCTTGAACCGTATGGAGGAGACGCCAGGTGCGCATATCCCAGACCGCAGATCCAACCACAATTTCGAGGCCATTTGGATGAAAGACCCCGGAGACGACATCCTGAAATTTATCAATTTTGTGCACTGGACGTGTTGTACTACCTGAACCAGGACAACGGATGTCCCATACGACACCGTCGTTTAATACGAGATGATCATCGACGGAGAAAGTGGCTTTGTTCATCAGGTAGTCGCTCTGTTTCACTGAAGAGAAGAGGTCAATGACGCGCTGACCTGTTGTCAGATCGAAAATCTGAAATTAGAAGCAGATTAACATTTTTGCTGATAATAAATAAGTAGTACATATTGCAATGTAGATTAAGGTCTTCCAAATATCCACCTCGCATCCTCGGTATAGTCTGTCGCATCAAACAAAAAAATTAAAACAATGAAATTAGGAAAAAGTACGCGTACTTTGGCTATCTTTCCGTCAGTAGCGACCAACATGCTTTGTGTCCCTGTCCGACTGAATTCAGCGTATTTCCCAGAATCAGCAGCAAATCTGAAAAGACGCAAATTTGGAAGTCGAAGTTGGCATAAGCAGTGTCGCCTCAATAATGAATACTCGATTTGAAGAAAAACAAAGTTGAGTAGACAGCCGACCCTAACAATGGAGGTTTGTAAAGCACAGTCAGAAACCGCATTTCCAGTAGGAGCAACTGCACATACACAGGTCTGTCCGGATTGGAGTAGAAGGGAGCAGAAGCGCTGTTGGTATTTCCACAGTCAGTGTTCCGCTGTTCTAGTCGTGCCACAAGAAGCGCCGGTTCGCCCCAATTTGTACAAACCAGAAGCCGACGTCCGTCACGCGCATGCTCTAACCGACAGATAGGAGAGGTCTGAGCACGGAACAGCTCTACTGGTAATGTCGCCTCCTCCACGTTTACCCAACACACCGAGCCAGTGGAGGTGCCCAGAAAGAGACCGTCGTCGCCTTCACCCATTTCGACGCCTCGCTGGAATGATCAAAAGGCATAGAAATGAAACAGTTATGCACGAGGAGAGTGATTCCTTTGAACTGTGCTAACAAACAGCTCACCCCAAATGCGGCCGCCGTGTAGAGGTCATTATCCAGATCACGCACGGTGAAGATGGGCATGAAGCGACTGTGAATGAAACGACGGATAAAACGACGTGGGGCGCAGCGCATGTGATGACACCCAGCAAAAGATTCGCGTGCCGCCACTAGACTAGGAACGCCGACGATGGGACCGAGCCACGTATCAATCCGAGGCTCGGGGCAACGATGTGGATGGTGAAGGGAGAAGCGGGGGCACACGGAGACGGGGTAGGGACACTGGGCATGCTGATGCATGAGGAAGGATTCCACAATCTTAGACAGGGTCATCTCGCTTGACTCCCCGGTAGTGTTGCTGCCACCAACACCAACGCTGCCTGTGATGGGAGTGGCGGTGACGCTATTGCCGCCACTACCACCAGACATCATGACACAGCTGGTTTGAGACAGCTGTAGCTGTTGCTTATGGGAGGGGGTTCGTTCCAGTCGGTCTCTGAAGGTCTAGATGTACAGGGAAAACTAAGTAGATAGAATTCAGTGAGTTTTAGAAAGATGGTTTTCCATCTTGAAGCTTTTCAGTACCTAAATTAATATTTATGCAGCTTTAAAGCATGGGTACGAATAGTTGAGAAAAATTATTAAGAGTGGAAATAGCTTCAGTAAATCGAGAAACGAAACAAAGATATTTATCGAGAAATATGTCAAATTCTAGATTGGCACTAACAGGTTGACTTTAGAATAGTAACATTTATGAATCCCTTAAATTCATATCATAGCGGAAGCACATTTGTATGGGGATAAAAAGCTTCCCTTAGAGCAGTTTTGCGTGTCCTTCTAGACCAACATAACACCCTTCAACAGTGCGTCATCATAAATGCAATGGCGAAATTCCTCAAGTATCGTCAAGGCCATGGATAGTTCCTGTGATAACCTTCCAAATAGCCTATTTGATGTCAACTTCGCAGAAAAAGATAAGCATGGATAAGCAAAGAACCTGGGGTCTTGTTTAATAATGGGTACTAATAAAGCAGCAGTGAGAGCTGGATGCACCAATGAATAAAGTGGTTCAGTGATGGTAAAGATGACAAACATAAAACTGATGTGTCAGTAGTGTGAAAAGTCCCATTCTAAAAGGCAATTTTAGACCAGAAATGAGTCAGCTATGCGAGAGATCTGGCTGGAAAAAGGTAACAAGCCAGGTTGCTAAATGGACGAATTGGGCGAACAGATGGGTGAGTGGACAAATGTGGAATTCAAATCCCGTCATTACTACCTTGGACACACTGGGAGAAGAGTTGGTGAGAGGTTTGATCTTGTTGACCTTCAGGGTTGGTGTACTAACGTCGATGTTGCTGCTGGTGGTGGTGGTGATGGTATTGGCGAGGGTAGGGGGTGTGGGAGGCTCCGAATCGGAGTCGCCGTCATGGCCGAATAACGGCAGTTGATGTGGCAACGAGTTGCCCAGTCGAAGACGCGCCTCCTGTTGCAGAATCGCTGCCGACTTATGCAGACCTAAAGAGGGAAATGTTGAGTAAAATGCATTCTGCTTCGCTACTCAATGCGAAAAAGCCATCGTGCATAAGATATCCCTGCAAATCAAGCACAAATGTAGAAAGTGTCCAGTAAGCGACCACCAAAAGTGAGACGGTGGGAGAAATCCACATCACGCATTTGGAGATGAGCCAATGGTCAATTGAGTTGGAGAAGGCTGTTCAGAAAAATCATGAGAAAAGTATGAAGGACGAGCATACCTTTGGCCTGAAGATGACGCCAGATGAGTTCCAGCAGCTCCTCATGGTCCCACTGGATGCGTGTGCGCGCAACAATGACGGCACGACGCACCCGGTCCATAGACATGTCACCGTCGGTGAGACTGCCATCGGAGAGGCTGCCCAACACAAGTCGCATGAGGAGGGTGGCATAGCGACAAAACTCCGCGTGTTCCACCATCCTGTCTGGCAGGATAGGCTCCTTCATCAGCACTACAGAAAAGAAGTGGTAAAGAATTTAGAAGGCAGTCTTGGAAACGCACGAGCCAAGTTGAACAGAATTGATGCCAACGAAAGCCAGATGTCTCCATCATTCACAGCGCCACAGTTGTTACCTAAGGAGGACTAGAAAAAGCTGCATATGGAACCAACGAGCTACCAACATTTAATGTCGTCCGTCTTTGATGTCAAAAGTCATGTCCAAGGAGAATAGCTAAGGATAACAGCTTATATAGGTAGCATTCAAAGACAAGAGGGAGGTACATACGCTGTAGCTGCGATTTAGTGAACAGAGGCAACTTCGCGAGCATCGATCGCACCTCTTCACTGCGTGCCATTCCCACAAGTCCACGACAGGCGAGAGTCCGTATGCTATCCGCCTCCGAGATGGGCTGAGTGACGTCCAACTGGTGCAGCAAAAACATCAACCCATGCTGTCGACGCACGGCGCACCAAAGACGCATCTGCTGTCGCAGAAGGACCGGAGGGGTAGAGACAGATGGATTCGGGGTGCCCGAAGGTTTACCATGCGAATAACGTTGTGGACGCGAGCTGTCGGGAGTGGCGAGGGCGAGACTTTTGCAATGCGAGACAAGGGAAAATGAGTCCTCACCAGGGGAAAGAATTTCATCCAGTCTCCGCTTTCGAGAGCTGCTACCGCGACTCAGGACACCAGATGGAAAAAGGCGATTCTGTCGTAAAGTGAGAAACGTTAAATGCTCCCAGAAACCCCATTTAAGATTCGACTATTGCACCTGCCTCAATGGCTTTGCTGTAAAAAGGGGGATTCGGTCCAGATCTCAGAGAGTGGAGGCGTATATTCCAGTTCGCGGATGAGTTTAACTAAATTAGGTGGTTCTATCGAAAGGTCATTACAGATGCGAAACAATGTGGGCGCGAGCGCAATGGCGTTTGTGGACGGTTTCGTGGAACGAATAAGCACAGCCACCAACAGGACAACAACATCAACAAGATAGTTTTGCCACGTGATTCTAATGTCCGTGTGATTCGAATCACGGGTGCCTAGATTGGAGGCATTTTTTGAGTGGTAAATAATGAAGCGCTAAAGAATGGGAATAGGGTTTAAGTGCCATCACTTCTTGAGTTTGAAAAGTCGATGGATTAGATCATTAAGGCACCATTACCCTAGATTACTAATGGCATGACACAAAGGGATTAGCAATTACAGTTGAATGAAAGAATCAATGAAGGTGAGTTCAAAAAGAAAAGCATAATGCAGGCATCTAAGGAAATGGCTCCAAGTAATGCGAACATGCCGTTAACACCATCTGGGAAGTAGGTTAACACAAGAGCACAAAAATAAAGGCAAAACGCAAATCTTGGAGAAATCCAAGGGAACTCAAGCTGGCCTAGGGTAACCATAAAAAGCTTCTCAAGACATTAAAATCCATAACTTAAAATCCTCCCCACTTATACATAATACATTTTGTCGGTAGACGCAAAACACCTAGCCATGACTACCCTTTTATCCCCCCGTTCGCCAGGTACATTTAGTGTATCAGTATGCGACATGATGTGGTTCGTTGTGCTATGTTGTACTGATGTACTGTTTTTGACTGCCTTGTGAAACTGCGACTTCATTTCCGCTGACTGGTCGAATGGTACTAGCTGTGTAGACTATTTCTAAAAAGAAGATTTTCCATTCACGCCTCCAAGTTGTACAGTTATACCGGGTAAATAAATCTTAGCCGTAATTGTGGTTGGGTCTTTCACATGTGAACAACCGCACCTCCAGTCCAACACATGCATACGCACGTGCACAAACACACACACAATGTAGTCAGGTGATAAGAAACTGTGTGCCTAAGAAGTGTCGGGTAGGTGTTGAGCGCTGTGCCCGTTCGTCCAGCGAACGTTGAAATGAAAGGGCCATTTCCCGTAACAGGTAAGTCGGTCAGTCAGTCGGTCCAGTCATGGCGCCTTTTCGCAAGGCAACGTGAGGAAGTGAGACATTGCTAATCTTCAAAACGTTGCCACACCTGTCAATGCATAGCAATGTCACCCACTTACTTGGTAGCTTATACCACGGCTTTCTCTTCCACGATGGTGTGAATGTAAACTAATTACTTCATGATCAACTTAAAGCATTACAGCAAGTTCTTGCCACATTCACGTCGGATTAATGTTTCCATATTTGCACGTAATTCACCATTATCGAGATTGGAAGGAGAGCCTTCCTGAGTGTGGCGCGCATGCTCTCGAGTGAATCAACAAGAGAATCAACTCGTTTAAACCACTTCTGGGTGGTACTTCCTGTCACCGCATATCCCACCTTCCTCAAATGTGATAAGAGCCTTGCGCAGCCGTGAAAATTGGACAAGCCCGAATTATACCGAAAATGTATGATTTTACACGGTAAAGAGAGACCAATTCATGTATGACTTAAGTCTACGATTGTACGGTTTCCTACGCTATTACCTGCTTAACCACTATGTACGTTGATACTAAAGGAATATTCAAGCTCTAACGAACTGTACCGCTTCCAGGGATAACTCAAGCGTCACATCAATGATAGGACGATGAAGTGTATCCAGAATATCCTATTCTAGTGAGAAAATTAACGCCTTCATCGCAGCTTCAAAGGAAATTTGTATCAAGCTATGCGAATGAATTTCTGTTGAAAGAGTCTCTACGTTAACTAGCTACAAAGGGGACCACCCTAACCCCAAGTTTGATATCACTGATAGCGCCGCAATCGAAGGAGTCAAAGGCAGTTAAGCTATTCGCACAGTATAGGCCAACCTTGAGCAAT
This sequence comes from Echinococcus granulosus, assembly GCF_000524195.1. Lineage (NCBI taxonomy): Eukaryota > Metazoa > Platyhelminthes > Cestoda > Cyclophyllidea > Taeniidae > Echinococcus > Echinococcus granulosus. The sequence continues at coordinate 35,057 of NW_020170583.1, read as the reverse complement.
ACGCACCAAGTGTATTTCTTCAGAGGAACCCTGTAGAGGAAATGACAAATGAATGCTAAAGAAATTGACGGCTAAGGCAAAAGCCTCACACCACCCTTGCGGCTACTTTCAGCTGGCTCTACCATTACTAAGGCTGATGTAAGGCGATTGAGCTCATAAAAGGTAAGAAATAAGTAGAAGGGTAAGATAAACCTTCCATTCTAAGCGAGCTGCTGCTATGCCGCATCGTCTGATGTGACCTGAACACTAACCCATGCGCCAACATTTGATTTGTGAGCAGAGATGCAATATCTATAGATGAATAGTAAGGAACAGGAATGCACAAACTTCGTTTATCAACCAAAAAACGAGGAGGCAGGCAAACAACTTTTTTTAAGAGAAGGAAACGAAGGAAGATGATCAAACGACAATGGCAGGGAGTAAGCAAGCGTCGAATAGCCTTAACCTCCTCCCCACTCACCCACCTACACTACTTAAAAAGCAGGTAGTAGAAAGAGGATGGGATTAAGACTGACCTTGGGTGTAGCAAAGGTGCTGTCATCGAGACAGGCGGGGTATGTGTTTGGAGGCATTACACTGCCTGCAAGAACCGGTTGGTCGGGATGCTCACGCTCGTCAATGGGACGGTAGACGAGGGTGCCGATGAAGGAGAGGATGGCCTTCTGCACCGCCACATCCCAACCTTCGTCATCGCGGATCAGCGTGATCAACATGCTGGAGAGCAAAAGGCAAGAGGAAGGAAAGGGGGGGGTGTGTTGGATTTCTCACGTTTCCCGAGTCAAATGAATGTCAAATATCGAGATGATAAGTGACCAACGAGGACAATAACATGGCACTTGGAAGCATTTTTGATAGACCCAAAACAAAAGAGGAAAATTAGATGGAAAACCTAAGCTCCTCTCCTTCAGCACAAAGCAGAAAAGGGTCGGAAATTTAGACATGCTTTTTTCGCGTTTCGTCATCCACAGTACCTTTAAAATGATTTACGCGTGGATAATTTTGGGTTTGACAGAACAGAAAGAATACTGACAATTGTTGACACATAAATTTTGAACACTCCAGTCAATGACTTTACTCGTATACCTGCTGCTGGAAAAGTGGAATATGGGGAATCGATGCTTCTGCTTTGACGAATACACCTTGTCTCAAACCCCAGGAGTAGGAGCCCCAACAGTACAAGAAGTGAATGTCTTCAGCTTTAGCTATGTGAAAACGTGAAGCTGAGCAGCCGTTTTTACAAAGTGTGGTTGATAGTGATATAACCGTAAATTTTAACCGTTAAACTTTTGCAACACAATATAAGCCATGGGAAATGTGTTTCAAGAAGCTTAACGTAGCCAAGATAACAAAAGCAGCAACCCATTAACGCGTGTGATAGGACTGAATAAAAGATTGTAACATTTAATGAAATAGAATGTTGGCTAATTTTTTTTTCGATAATATCAAAACAATGATGCCTTAAAAGAGAGTGGGGAAAAGGTCATGCTCCTGACATCATTCAATAAGTAGGCCAATTCATGATGCTAATAATAGGTAAATAAAGTCCATGAAGAATTGCCCGTTGTTGTGTCAAGTGAACAAATATGTTTATGTGATTAATTCGGCTAACACTATTGTAATGATTCCTTGGAGATGTGCAAATAGATTGTTTATATGCGTACGCTGTAAGACAGAGATGAAAATGCGTCAATCTCACAGTAGTACTGGCTCAATACTCTGGATTGTGAACTCTATCACTTCCCCCTTCCTCTGAATATGACAGGTTGGAGTCGACCTTGTCTGCTTTACGATCTAAGCTAAAACCCAGCACAAAGCTGCGTCAGCTTCTCATCAAATTTGTTTCATCACATTTTGAGAAAGCATAGTTCGCGGTGACAGAGGACACCACTCGGAAGTAATTAGAAAAAACTAACTCTGGTGCTGAATTCCTCAATAGCACTTGCCTCACATCCAGGGAGACCCAACCTAAATTTTCGATGAGGAAAAATTACGTGTTGCAATTGACTTGTCTAGCTGACTTACTACAGGAAATGACCCATGTATTTAAATGTTTGTTGGATGAACAGACACAGCGCTCACCACCTGCCCGACACTTCTTGGGCACACACCACTTCCTTATCAGATGACTACATTGTAGGTGAGTGTCTGTGTATGTGCATGTGTCGGACTGGAGATGCAGCTGTTCACGTGCGAAAGACTTAGCCACAGTTACGGCTCAGATCTAACAGGTATAATACTACAAACCTTGAAAGTATGACAGAAAATCCTTCTTCTCCACCTCCTCTTTTTGTGCAAGAATAGTCAGCACAGCTAGTACCGATTGACTAATCAGCAAAAACAAAATTGTATTCGTAAACGACATAACAAAAAAACAAAGACTCTCATTGAATACCGCCACAAACCTGACTCGTAGGGAGTGAAAAATGCGCATGAAAAATGACACAAAATGGAGGTGGCGGTTGGAAAATAAAAGGCTGGGCAGAAAGAGAGGTGGTTAGGACTAACCTTTTCCTCTTACCGATAAAATGTGCTACATAGAAGTGAAATTTACTGCAAGTTTGTGCCTCGTCTAG
>NW_020170583.1:1735-32384 GCF_000524195.1 Echinococcus granulosus | reverse complement strand
AAAGAGACTTTAATAAGTTGCAATTCAGCATTTTCGAAAAAGGAATGTGTAAGTCCTTTTGGCACACTTTACTTATAACATTAGCCTACTCAAGTAGTTAAAAGAATAAGAGATGATTATAAAAGGCAACAGATAATTGTACGCAAACTCACAGAAGTCCATTGACATGATCCTCAGAAGACGGCTCATCGGCTAGGCGATCAATATCCCGACGAGAATTTCCAGGAGGAGGAGCAGATCGTCGACCATGGCCCAATCCTCTCCTTGAAGGGTTATTGTCGCCGTTGTTATTCCTCCACGGTGGTGTAGAGTTTGAATTCGCTAGCTCTGCTGTGCCTCGATGAAGACTGGGACGCAAATGGAGTCCACTGCCTACCACAACTTGCATCTCATCATCGTCCTCCTCCGCCTCATTGATTCCGACGTTTCCCTCACCGCCGCCAGCAGGGTTCTCGTCATCCCGATCCTCATCATCATCGTCATAATTAGTCTCGGCGATAATTTCCACAAAGTTCCGACCTCTACGTCGGGGCGAACGGAAGATACGCAGGGGAGAGATGCCAGAGAAGGTGATACCACCGGGAAAAGAGTAGACGTCAGTGGCCACAATCTCCTCAGCCAAGTCGGCAGATAGACACATGACGTTAAGGATGTCCACTGCTAGCCGAGTGCACTCGTTACGCCCCGGCCAGTTGGCGTGGGCATAGGCGTTGCGAGCAATTATGCGGTAGAGCACTGGAATAGCACCTAAATTGTGGAGCTCCAGGATGGGCGAGAAGGTGGTGGAGGGACGCATACGTGAGACCACTAGGGAGATGAGGCGGTTCATCTGCTCCGTAGTATAGCTGATCAACTAAAGAAACAAGAGGAATTCCAGAGGGATAACTGAGCTCTTAACAGTTTAAAATTTGTCATAAAACATTCCAGTACTTGAAACAAACACCACGACAATCTATGGTTGATAGTCCGTTTGTAACAGAAGAAAAGTTAATTTGGTAAGTTTCATTTCCATAAAACCTTTTACCACTGGAAGCAAACAAAACCACCACCAGCTACCTCCGAATCAGCTAATTTGCTATTTGATTATCTAATGCCGAGGTGGTGATCCCCTAGAAGGACGAGGTAAGGCAGTATCTGCCATCCCATCCTAAAATGTAACTCTTTTCACGAATGGGTTTAGCGGACTGAGACAATGCATCGGTTTGTGAGAACGGGATTTTTACCAGCAATGGCTTCTCCTAAAAAACTTTTTTTGCATATCAAGTTGATTTCAGCTATATCGAGTAGATGATCTCAGTCGTATTTGTGGTTCGGTAAAGGAAAAATTCTGTTTGGAGTCTACCGCACACCAAATAAGCAAAACATTTTGAGCATGAAGTGGCGCATGCCTTAGAAGTTGGAGGTAGGGCGTTGGAGAGTAATCAAAGCATTGTTCGTTCGCTCAATGATTAAATACGAAAGCCATTCCTCCTGAAGGGATTGTCGAGAATGTTATAGTTAAGTGGAAGCCCTCAATGTCAAGAACGGCAATACCTTTCTGAAAGTAGTGTCTCTCATTTGGAAAGTTATCTAAAAGAGACATTTACCATTACCAATTCAACTGAGCTCATTTTAAGGAAATGTAAACACAAAAGCATTCGTTTAGCCTCAAAGTGGCATCGAGAAGTGAAATAGGTCCACATCATCGTAGATACGCATCGGTGCTTGTTGCAAGCTGTCAATAGGGTTTCCCCAGTCTCCTGGCTCCTGGTGAGCCGGCAATACACCAAAAGTGCGAATAAATAGCTTTCAGGAGTACCTCATATTCCCATGTGCATCATAAGACGCGAGGCGAGATGCGTCAAGTCAAATAGTACAACTAAGCATGCTGACCCGACTCACAGGGACCGCAACTCAACCAATGTACGAAAAAGGAGTAAAATAGCCAGGTACATTAATGAATGGTTCCAACCCGCGAACTCACCCTATTACCAGCAGCTAGGACCAATTTGGGTGGCTCATCAAAGACCCCGGCGAGGGAGGGGTCGAGGGAATCGATCCAACGGAGGAGGCTAATGTCCAAGTAGCGTCGTATAGTGAGAAGACTGGCACGCACCACATGCCACGAGGCCGTGTCCTTCTGCACGTTGGTTTGGTCTTCTGTCAAACGGATTGGCAGTACGCAGAGCTGCAGTTAAAACGTGAAAATAAGGAGGTTGATCCACTGTTGTACGATCATGTCCCAAATCCCCGAGCGTCCTATGTTCTAGATGATGTACAATCAAAAAGGACGCTCAATTTAAACTGGGCGTTTTAAAGCCGCAATGGTGGCGCAAAACTCGCGCGGAAAACTACAAACGTTTCACGATGACGAGACTTGCAGTTACCCAGTAGTGAGGCACTTAAAGGGTCCAAACGCTTAAAAGGTGATCGCATTCCTACATGGCAGTGACTACCTCAAGTACGGTGATGGTTCCCAGTCCACACCTCAGCAGTTGACATTCAGTACGGAAAACAACTGATAGAGACAAAACTCCATAAAATTGTATGAGGCGAAGCGCTCTGAGCTAGCGGTACATACGACCATTAAGAATGCTATTTCGAAGAGCAAACCCATGCAGGGAGTCAAGACAATTTCCCACTTTTGAGCAATACAGAAGAGCTTAGTGCTGCACTGAGTCAAACAGTATGTTGACACGAAAAGCCAGTGTTATGGATTGCATCATTTTATGAAACAAATCCAGGGCACAACACCATCCAAATATAAGGCGAGCATCAGAACGGCAGAAGTCAGCGGATGACGAGGTTCGTATTGATAGACGAATTCTCATTTCTGCTTTATGATACATGAATATAAAGTCAAATACACTTCCCTACAAGAGGAGAAGTCATTGCAGTGAGGCTCGTCAGGGCGAATCACATGAAATGATACCCTCTGCCGACTGGCTTGGGTGAGTTAAATCTGGGTGTGAATATTTTCTTTAAAAACATGTGACGGGAATTTTGCTTGCAATCGGACTGAAACTTATTCACGTCGCAGCTCTATCCTCTAGCAGCAGGGAACGTGACCTAAAAGGCCCTACATCACGTTTTACAAAAGTTTTATCTGGCAGTACGAACTGAATTCCGTCTATGGCCTCATCCCATCGCCAATAATGAAAGCCGTGACCTATGTCGCTCTTTCTGTTTAAACTTACTCAAATGCAGCAAACTTGTTGCAATAAGCCCTGATAATGTTGAGAAGTAGCAAAAGAATGGAATGAAGAGCAAATAACTGGGAACGATTGCTATCAAAACTCCTCTCCGCTCAACAACTTAAAACGGCGGAAATTGGATTTAAAAATATGTAACCGCCCATTTCACTTCCAGTGTATTTCACAAAAGCAATAAAGAAAGACCTTTACCCACAGTAATACAATGATCACGACCATAAATTAGTAAAATCCATAAGACCATAGCTGTGAAACGATATTTGTCTTCCAATCATAGAAGATACGTGGTAACGCATATATCCTACTATATGTAGATCTTTATTCCGTCTAGGCACACAGACACAGACATCGCAAATGCTCTCACGCCGTACCATCCACGCATGACTTCCAGCCCTTTCCTATTGTTAGTCTTAAATGCTCACTTTCTCAGAGGTTTTGAACCAATAAAAACACAATAAAGGCAGAAATAAAAGCGAGTGGGAGGAAGGAAAGGAGGCAAACGCACAGCATTGAAAAGGTAGCGCAGACCGTTGCGTGCGGTGAAGATGCGGAAAAAGGCACCGTAGCAGAGGGCGATGTTGAGAAAGTAGAGGGCATAACAGCGCGCCGAGGGATGCGAGCACTCCACTAGCCACAGGGCGTACGACATCAGATCCTCCAATAGCTTCGGCCGCAGGGTGCACATCTGCCAGAGTAAAAAAGGGATATACAAATGATATTATTTAATACTTTTAAGTATGCTAGTCTGTAAAAGGCATTCCTCAATCTCCCGACAATTAACTTCTACAATGATGATATTGAGCTCCGTTCGTGCCCCCGACCGGTGTAATGGCAACAGTTAGGCTTGGGCATTTCATAAAATCGCGAGAGCTATCCCCGGTGCTACAGTCCGTGATTTATAAATGAAAAGGTAATTGTAGGGTTTCTACTTCCGGGAACTAAAATCAGAATCTACTTTTTAATTTACGTATTAAATTTGACCATATTTCTACATTGGACAGAATAGAGCCTCCTCAGTCGCCAGCGAATAGGTTCCAATACGGTGGCGTATGGCTCTACCTATGCCACCTGTTACTCACTTACTAGCCCTTCTTTAATCTTATAAGAATGTCAATTTTAGATTCTTGCACTCTAAGAGGCCTTTCGAGTCAAAACTATCCATCTGTAGCTCATGCTCCGCGTACATAAATTCAACAGACTAAGCCGAGGAGTGATAGTTTTAGCATGCAGCCCCATCGGGTCACAGCCCTGGGCGTGAATGACTCACCTCACGCAGCCCAAATTGAGCCTACAAACACCCCCTACCACCGTTATAAATTTTAAAGGTGAGGAATATGCCCTTCAAGACAAAAATTTAACTAGATAGTTGCTTTAATCGTTCCTTTGGTACCAAATCTTGCCAAGAAGTGATAAATATGCATGAGAATGATTAATAATACCAAATACAATAGCTTACCCTTTCCATGGCGTCTTCAAAGTACGAGGTGTAGTACATCACTACACCGACAGCAGTAGCAGCGACTGAGGGTCTAGGCACCTTCATCAACAGTTCCAACCCCTGCGACTCGACAAAGTCCAGGTGAATGCACCGATGACAGAGGAGATTGGCCAGTAGACGAAGTGCCTCGAAGGTGAGACGTATGTCACGCGATGAGTATTTCGGCTCTAAGAAGAGGTAGACGTATTTCAGCACGCCTCCATCGTACATGAAGGGCATCATCTGAAAGAAGTGAAAGCAGCATTTCAAAAACGCGTATATCACATAGAGAGATGCGGAGCTTTTAAACACTTACATCTTGATACTCCGCTAAAGAGGTAAGGTAAGTCATACAGAGCCGCAGTTTGGTTTCCCAATTGAGCGGCTCTAAACAGAAGGAACCCAATCGACGGCTAAAATCATCATTGTTTGGGGTAGGATCTAAACAAGTGAGTAAAAATTTATAAGTCCTTACGTTCAGCAATGTCCTGATCGAGTGCTGCCGTGTAGGTTGACATTCGCTCAAGGACCACGGACACCTACAGCGTTAGTATGAGTCGTGAGAAGCTTACCAACTCAATATTTCGCTGTTTAGTGACATACAAAAGTTCTGCATTGTCAAGAATTGAACCAAGGATGAGAAGAGCATAGCAGTTAGTTGGTTCCGCATTACTGAAGGCGAATTTGTAGAGGGAATTCACTGTACTGTCCTAAATTGAACAAGACAGAGTGAGTGAGAAGCAAAAGATAGCTCTCGCTTACCGTCTCGGAGACTGTTACTGAGATAGTGACACCGAGCTGGATGCAACAAAGCAGACGGGCTGCAGCTCGAACAGTGGAGTTGTGGGGATCATCGCTGCAGCAGAGATATTCTGTGAGACGATTGAAAAAGGTATCGTGGGCGGAAATAAGACGCAGCAGAAGTCCGAATTCGCATTTACTTTGCGCGCGTAGCGGATGTCTATCATCCAATGGATCTGGATCGGCATGGTAGTAAATGTTGATTTGCTCCTCAAAGAGCCCAGCTAGTCTAAATGAGGATAGTAAGAAGGGATTCGAACAAATTACTGAGTTAGTATTTCCACGGGGATATATCCTGCTTGGTTCCGCTCAGAGCGCCATTGCGACATCAAAGCCTCAAAACGCTCCACAGCCGATGTATCCTGAGTGTCAGACATATGTACACTAAAATAAGCAAATGTTGCCATCATCTTCTTACTCGATCTAGTGATAGCAACAAGACAGTAAGCGAAAACAACGAAATTATATCACCAGCAAGATCATTTTCAAAGCTTTCACAAGAGGTGTCGAAAGACACCAAGACAACACTAACGGCAAACTTAAAGCAGCGTAAACTTGCATTGAACAAAAGAGGATGATGTTCAAAACTGCATTAGATAACTCATTTTTGTTAAATAAATACGGGCCTACCCCAGATAATAAGCTATTAGCACAAAACCCTTTCAAATTGAAGGCCGACAAGATTCGTCCTACGTTCTACATATCAGAGTGCGCAACTATGAAATACGTGGGCATTAAATACACTGTCTAATGAAAAAACAGCACCCAGGAATAGAAAACAAGTGCGTTTGGGGAAAAATATGCCTATAATCAAAAACTTCCTCTAAAACCTGCATGCAGAAATGGGTTATCATGCTCTCGGGTGATAACTTAGGCTAAAATTGAGCTTTTAAAACGAGAGAGCTCCATAAAACAAAACAACCATATTTGTATTTTGTAAATATGGATGGCGTCCCAAACAATTAATTGCTGTGGTAAGATACAAGTATCGCATGGAAGCACGCAGATTGGAATGCTTCTCTAACATGGTTATAGGATCATAAACTTGAGCAATTATAATGAAATGATTACACCATATACATGTCACAAATAAGTCTTCTGAGCGATTCTGAACTTGTAAATGGTTGTGTCAGGGCAAAATACCTTACTAACTCTTACAAAGCGTGGGACACCATAGGCATGACCAGGTGACCTAACCGGAGAGACCGCTTAGCTAAAGGGGGTATTAAAACCCATATCATGCTATGAACAACTGCCTTCGGGTCCAACTGCAAGTGTTATAAAATACAGTAATGTCATAGTATATAACCTGCAGTACTGATTTCTTAATAAGTGAAGAGTGCTTATATTTGTGATCCTGTTTTATATTTTAATTTGATTATTTGGTCTTGTTGGACTTTAAAGCGAATGCTGGATTTCTGTACCATAACGTAGATTAATGTCCCTCACACAACGATTAACACGAACTTTATTTCGAGTACAAGTATCCTACTTAGCTCACAATTTCCAACTTATTAAACTAAAGTCAAAATCAATTTTATCCAAGAATGGATTTGAATTTTAAACTTTGACTAGGCTTTTATCCCTCCATAGATTAGCTAGCGCCCGGGATTTAATAAAATCTGCTACCTTCGACTTGTTGTAACACTTATTCATCCCGAAAGAAAAGAAGACGTATGTTAATAGACGAATCTATTTCACCTCAGGCTCCTTTTCGATCTGTTCCATCAGGTCTTGAAAGCTTTTATTATGCTTCTTTTGCCTTTTATAACGAAATTGGTACCAAATATAGGGAACAAAGAGCATGAGGAAGCGCACCGTGAGATCAAATAACTCCGCTAAAGTGTAGAGCGTTATGCCAACATACAAGCCCGAAACACCACCCAGTTCACTTAGAAATTGAATTACCGTGTATGCGCGGTCTTCTACTATCTGAAAGTATAAAATTATTGCAGTTCTTCAATACCAGCAAAGCAACAGCAACTTCCGTGACCTTACCTGGCTCACGCCCTCCGATATAGGACTAATGTCCAAAACAATGAGCTCTGTAGCATTAATCTTTGCACCATCCAATTGTATGTGTGGTGTGAAGCTGTTATTCTTACCCAGAAGTTGAACACGTTCAAAGTAAGTTATGAATCTCTCCGGATCAAAGTCTTGCTTCAGGTCAGAGGTGTAGTGCAGATGAATATGAAAGTCGCGCTGATCACAGCGCAGTGGACATCCCTTCATACCATCACCGGGAATCGTGGGTATCACTGCTTTTGCAATCTGTATTTATCAAATAAAAAGGAATCGTCGATCTTAAAAGTCATACCACTGTCCAGTAGTTTAAGAGGCTTTATAATTCTGGCGAACAAAGATGCATCAAGCGAGGTAGGCAAGGGGGCATGGAATTACCTCAGCGTCTGTCATATTTTCCACTTTATGAACACAGGCAATAATTTCGGGCATCTTGACAACATTGCTGGAGCTCTGTTCCACATCAAGACAATATTTTAGCCCCACATGTCGTGCGCTGTAGGGAATGGAATAGGCGTCAGAGAAACACCCACACTCTTCTTTGGTCAAAAGTTGTCGAAAGTTTGCCAGACACGATTGTTGAGTGTACTCGAACTCTGATAGGGTTTCATCCTCCTTAGCTAAAGAACAAGAATGTTCACCTTTAAGTGCTCCTTTTTTGTATTAAAAAACCCCATTTTTGTGCCCTAAACCCCAAAGAACTTACGTTTATCTGATTTAAAATTACTGTCCGACATGCGATCATGCCTGGATAGTTGAATTTTTGGAATGCTTTCAGAGAATAAACAGGGACGCCTCTTAAGGTTGATTGAATTCAAGTCCATAGACGATAACCCGATCCTTGTGAATCGACCGTAACGCAGGGTTAGTCCATTAGCCAGATTCTAAGTCAGTCAAACATTCAGGCGATTTGACATGCATCAAAAGTGGTGGAAGTGGTACGCAAATTGTAACAAAATCACACATTTCAAATCAAACTACCTGTAGAGGATAATTTGGAAAGGTCTTGTACTCATGGAAAACCACATAAAAGCCATCTTTAGGCAGAGCAGCGGTTACCCGCGAGGCATTAGGACGCAGACTACTCTTGTTAAGTGGTGCCACATTTGACTGCACAAGGAAGGGTTCACTTTCGTCCAAAACCAACAGTGGTTGAGCATTCCTTGGACCTCGATGCAACACAATTTGCACTCCATGTGTCGGTCCAGCTGGAAATGGTGGATTTTGCTTGATACGCAATGTGAAACATCGGTAATACACTGGATGCTCAGTCACTAGGAATTGGTCCAGACAGTCTACTCCATTCAACTAGAGAATAAAGATAAGAATAACCATTTCTACTTCACTATTAAATTTACGGGAGAGGTAATCGCTTTCTAAAAAGCATTTACCTCGCAAAAAATGACATGATCAAATAGTCTTTTCCCAATTTTTAAGGAATTTCGATAGAACTGTCCAAGAAGGCTTCGTTTAACAAAGGCATTGGGTGACATGTTGAGAACATCGGGATTTCGCCACCACTTCTCCTTGGCCATGGCATAGACTCGTTCTATTAGTGCAGAAGTCTCATTATCTGCGAACAATTGAGCGTCAGTAAAGGGACTGTGTGGACACAGTGTGATGTCCGGATAACGAAAATCCATGTTATCGTACTTAATGGCGGTGAGAATGGGATAGGCTCGAAAGTGACGAATAAGGTGGGCGGTATGAAAAATGAAGAGAATGGAACAAAGGGTCACTACCAAAGCATAGTAGATGCGAGTTTTGCCCCGAGTGGTGGAGAGGTGAGCCGGTCCATGAAGTGTAGTAGTGCCCGCAAAATCCATCCACACAATCCATCGTAGGAGACGCATACGCATACGCGCGGTATTGCGTCGCTGACGGTAGAATTTCTCCTTCTCAATGTTACCTTGTGCGTCAGCTAATGCTGAGGTGTTGGTGTTGACACGCTCTTTTCGGTGAAAGTATCTCAAAAATTTAAACATTTCAAAAGCAGTGATGGCGGGATAGCGAGACTTTTTTCCTACGGTACAGCAGCACGCTAACTTCGGCTCATTTGAAGCTGTCTTGAGATTTGAATCCGTCCGCGTGGAAAATATGGATTTTTGCATCTTTTTGTAGTATTTATCCTGAGGCCTGCCATAATGTTTATTTTTGGCTTTATGTGTAAGAGGTCAATTAGCACAAGTCCAGCGAGCCTAAAAGAGGTCCTCTTTCATTCTAAAGTCAGTTAGAAAGGAGTCTTTGAACGTTTCGGAGAATAAAACGTATCCACTCCGTCCAACCAATGTAAGGAAAGATGACGTGCTGAAAACGTGTCAAGTCCATTGGGCACTCTCTGTCCGTCTTCCATCGGTCAAAATTGATGGGCTTGATTCGAGCTTATCCGCATTACGGACCCACATGAAGTCGATTCCTAAGTGTCAGAAGATTTCCAGCATATTTGTTAAGTATCTTGTGGAGGGGGCACGGCATGCGAAGAGGGACGATGGAATTAATACTTGTGGCAGCAACAAGAAGAAAATTATGGTAAAAGCCACTAGCCGGATGGGTGTCACATGTTATGCATTAACATATGCTGGCTGAAATTCTAAACAATCCACCCCAACTACCCGCTTCTAAGGCCTACACTGCTTCATTCACAAAAGGTCATGCTTTATTTTCTCCTGCTGGTGGGTGTAGTTGACCACCGATGCAACTGTCGACTCACGGGATGTCAAGCAATTTGTTTGTCTACTTGATGAAATGCTATGCAGGAAAATCCACCCCTTCAGAAACAATGGGACATAGGACCTCGTACCACCTCCCCGTTAAAAAATTTACACTTTGGGATTGGGTGGGGTACACTGCCTTACTTCGATTCCTACCCTTTCCGAGTTGTGGAATTGGGACGGGTCTGGGTTTGTTTTTGGTTACTGATGCCTGGTGTCAAAAACAGATTTATAATGGTGGGATGTGCAAGCTTCCGTCTCGTGGGATGAGTAAATGGGTTGGTTTGAAGGGACTAAGTACTCTAAAAAGCCTACCTGCCAAAAGTAGGAGCCACACTTATTTGACTAGCTTATAAGCCGGTGTGTTTCGGATTAACTTGACAGGTATTTGACATGCGTAAAGGTATACTAGGAACTGGATTGCCTCTCAAACTCCCAGATTGAACGCGCACAATTTCGGCCTCGGGGTTGTCCCATACTGGCGTGTGGAATTTTAGGAAGCTCGTAATTTCTGCGTTAGTATTTCTGGAATTTTGACCTCACTTTTGCCAACTGGGGATTCATAAACAGCCATTGCAGGAGTCCTGATTTTTGGCACGTCTGAGCGAACAGGCTACTCGATGTGGGCACACGTTCCCACGGATGGCCACGGAAGGCCTGAGATGGCCGCATCCTCGCGTGCTTGTGGGGTCTTATAAACCTTGGCTTCAAGACGATTGCTAGCACATTTCAAGTTTATCAACATGTGACATTGGTCAGTCAGCGGAAACCGAACAAGAGGGGGGGTTTTTAATACGCCCTAGAAGGTTCAGAAAGGAGGAGAGTAAAATAGAACAAAAAGGGGAGAAACAGGAACGGTCTCTGGAGATACCGATGTCTCTAGTAGATACGGACTCCATGAAACGAATGTGCACAACTGCGTAGACATCGCACCGCACTGTACCCCTTATTAACTTTCTTCACGTGATACTCAACTATTCACTTGGTTCATCACCGCTCTCATTTTCAGTTTCTTTCAAAAACAAAGGAGAAGTCTCAGAACATTTGGCTGCCAACTTCACCAACTCCAAGAAGTTAGAAATCGGCGCGAAATTTTCGCACAGTTGTGGCAAAAATGAGACGCTGAAAGACGAGCACTTAGAGACGTAACAGCAGAAATTCTCTTCTGCATAAAACAGACACAAGAAGATAAATGTCATTAAGAAGTCAATACGCATATGACCAGAAAGCAAACAACAGACGGGTAAAAAGTACCCGTATCTTCTCTCCCCTCCCCCTATGTACAATTGGAGTAGTCAGACGACTACAGACCCGTAGAACGACTCGCCTCGCCCTCCAATGTCGGAGTGACAGTTCTGCCAATCACTTCCACTGTCTCTACACCACTCTGCACCGCTGCAATGCCCAGTCTGGAGTCAAATTCGCCGTGGAAGTCTACCACTAACTGTTCCAAAGAAGTGCCTTCCGGTGGATTCGGTTCAAAGTGTTCCGTCTCGTTGCTGGCGAGGAAATGCATAAATTCTGGCATGTGGTGTTCCAACCTGTGCTCCATCCACTCGTCGAACAAACGACTGTACTCCGCCAACTTCTGTGCATTGTTCGTCTTGCGGTAGACACGCTGCAGACCCCGGTAGTCGTACTCCAAGCCACTGTAGCCGGGACCGAAGAGATCCAAACCTATACGGTAAGGAAGAGAACGAAGCCACTTACCTTAGGAGAGAGAAAGATGGTGTGAAAAAAAGTATTTGCAAACTTACTGATCTGAATGGAGCGAAGGTAGAGTTCCTCTGCTTTATCATACATATTCATATGGTAGTTATAGAGGCTAGCCAGATGGCCGATACTGAGACCTACTTCAAAGTCATCTGGACCCAGAAGACGCTCCTTGATCATAATGGCCTTCAAATGCATTTCTTCCGCAGTCTGTATGACGGATGCCAAAAAATAAAAACGATAAAAATGAAACTGTTGCAAACCGTGATTGCATTCAATATTAGGATCTCATAAAAAAATAACCCTTCTAGCTCGCACGTTTTCTTGTAGAAGCGGTATAGGTTATTCCATAGCCGGAGCTCATGCCAAAATGTGACAGAAAGGCAGCATCTGCTGTAGGCGACTAAATTTGTGGGAACTCACAATGGGGCTACCAGAAACAACACTGACTTTTGCCACCTACTCCAGTGATGAGGCGGAACCGCAGTGGGACAACTCCAAAACACATTTTGCATCCCTTCAAGGACTCAATACATCTCCACGTAATGGGAAGGTAAACTTAATCCAGATAAGTGATTGGAGAGAGATGAAAATAGCGTGTGGCTTTATGAAGCTAGCTTGTTTGGCGCAGGTCTTAGTAAGCCATTTCGCCTTTGGATAAATATTCCCACAAAAGGCAGTTGGCAGGACACGCACGCTGTAGAACGAGGTCAAACTGTCAAGAACGTAGGACAGTTGAATCCGCGTCTTTCAAAAACAATCTTTCTTGTCTAACAGGTGGTTATAGGACACCACAAATACAACATTTCCACTGCAGTGGGATTACAGCAACGGTAAGGCTGAAGAAGGGGGGGGGGGAGTCGGCCCCATGTACCGACTCCCAATATAAGGAGGCAGAAGTCATACTGCATTACGAAATACAATCAACGCCTTAGACTCACTACGTCACAAAGGACACAAAACAAAGAGGATTTATCAATATCGAACACCACAATCACGAGCGAAAAATCTAAATAGCCCAGTAATTTCAGTAGCTAGAGAGCGGACGTCCACGGAGAGCCAACCACATCAAAGCAATGCGAAAGCGCAGAGACAGTAGAGAAATTTAACTGTGCGACCAACCATAAAGAGGTAGTCTGTTAAGAAAAATGGCTCACCTGGTTGTGTTCCAGGGATTGAAAAAGACGACCAAGATTACCAAAGTGTTTGGCTGTTTGAATATTCCACACACCGAAAGTCTGAGAAGAGGGAAAACGAGTTTGTCCTGACAATGGCCAATTTACTTGACAATTCAACGCTCGATCATTAATGGGCATAAATAGTGTGTGTTTTGAATCAGAATTTTACCATGAGATTAAAGAGTGGGGTTTATTTTCTTATCCATGGCTGTACAGCCCATTATTGTCACTTCCCACGAGAAGTTCATTTAAACGAAACAAAGAGATTAATTTAATTTTGAGTAAACAATGAAATTCACCCTTTCACATAAATCCAGTGAGAGTAAATGCAGATTCCTGGCGTCCATTAGTTTCGCGTGCATCACCTCGGGATTGCCGTCGTCAATTGCAATCTCCTCCAAGATGAGAGCTGGAAATGGGGGAGCATAAAGGTTATCATCACTTTTTATCCATGATAAAACCAACGACGACGCTTGGCTCTTAATTAAGGATGCACAGTCACAAACGTTTATTCAATTGAAAGTAGTCTGCTGAGAGGGTCTGGGCCATTCTCGGTGGAAAGTGATGAAGCACTGACCCATCTCATCTTTCTCTCCCGAGTATGTACTTCAGCACTGAAGACGCCTTACCAGTTCCTGCACCCTCTTAAACAGGCTACAAGACCGAAGGCCAAATATTATGCCAGCCGTTGCCCCTTTTATTTTAACCTTCCAGACGCTGTTGGGTTTAGAATAAGAATATCTCATCTTCCAGATGTCTAGTAACCCATCTACTCTCCTTTCCATGTTTGTGTGCTACACAAAAGTTAACATACAAAGCGAGTCGACCAAATAGCTACAAATCCCTCAGGACGTTCCCAGCTACAAAAATAGCAAGGAAAGGTAATGTGAAAGCCTCTTTTAAATAGACTCAATTACTTCTGCAAATCAAAAGTATAAAATTATGAATCTTGAACTGGGAAAATTCCGCCTGAGTTTTCCAAAGCCTTCTTTGTTCTGCCGCAGGATGGAATTATTTAGGAGTGAGCCATTGGCTTCTCCTTTCAGCCATCATGTTGTTAGATGCACACCAAATCTTTTTACAGGTCAGAAGGGGGATTTTCTTGGGTAGTTCAGACACATGCAATGTGCCACTGACATCCAGAACCAGAAGTTTTATGAATTGTACATGTATTCAAAGGTTTGGAGAGTGTCCACCCTATTCGTCAACCCAATCATTTATAAATTTGTACAAAATGGGGAAGTTCGAAGCTGAAAATTTCCACCTTTGAAACATTTGGAGTCCCATATAATGGCAGAAAGGCTTAGAGGTCGATTAACCTGTCAAGTAATACCCTCATAATGAACCTCCGAGTCAGGTTATAAAAAAAGCACTAATATCTCCACAAATTTCACGCGATATCCCATTACCCCGTACCTAAACTTAAGCAAAAAAACTAAAACTAGTCTTTGGGTCATTAGTCAGGAAACGTTAAATAGAAAGTATTCAGTTTAGGGTATCTTGATATACACACGGTTGAGGGTATTTCGGTTTCAGTGGCTACAAATTCTCTACAGACTTCCTCAAACACCAAGATGTGCAGAAAAACAGAGAGGAATGAAGACGATAAAATTGACGAACAGGATTGATGAACTGGGAAAGGAAGCATAGATAAACTGACTCACCTTTGACACGATTAGCAGAGGCGCACTGCATGCAGTACTGGTGTCTGAGCCGTCTCAGCATATCAATAGCCCTATCCGCGCAGTTCAAAGCGAAGTCGAACTCGCCCGAGGTGTACTCTAGCACGTAGTAGGCATAGGCCAAGTCCTCCAAAGCCAATGACGCCGCCATGCTCAAGCCAGGCAAACAGTCCGCCACCATTGCCAGTCCGATCTGCAAAGTGGGTGGAGAGAACCACATCAGTATATCCCCTCAACAAACACACACTCATTATCAAAAAGGATTCGTCATTATCTGGAGGGAGAGATTAACACAGCTGAGAGGATCATCTCTGACAGGGTTGAGAAGAGACTGGACAAATTATGAGAAACATCACCTTTGCATTATTTACGGGAAGTCCGACTTGATTAATTGACGACCGCAATAGTAACAGAGATTGGCGTAGGTGGAGGAGCTTTCCAACCGGCCACCAGATATGAAAGGTCCAATATCACCAATGATAAGTTTAGAACATCGTAATGCTAATGGGAATCGACACTATGTCAGAGGCACAAAGTACTGAGCTGCCAGAAGAAACCAGGTGCGTCCACATCCATTAATCACCAAGTCTGCACTACAAATTTCCTAGGACAAAATTCCTTTAGCTACATTCAGGGACAACAAATTGATTGAGTGTAAAATCGCAAGTCCACCACAGATATGTTTAACCAGTAGGTACAGAAGTCCTAAACGACGACGCAATTGGATGGAAGTCCGTGGAAAAAGTACTAAGTGTAATTGCTGTCTATTTCTGTCCTCTAGTGCCTTCTCCCCCCTTTTTTCCCTTTTCTCCCTTTTCAAGTTTTAGGACACTTGCCTGAACCATTGTTGCCTCCGCTAGCGAGCAGCAACTACTGGACCGCCACTGGCCGTGTTTTAGCTACTCCCTTCGTTAATACTTTTTTGTTACTTTCATCCCCCTACAAAATCGGTTATTCACATTTGGCTGCAAGTTTTCCACCACCTTATTACTTCTACACAGGTATAACCACAGTACAACTTACAAAGTGAATAAGCACGATTCCCTATTTTACCTGTTTTGCCGCCTCCAAAGGTTAAAACTTCACAATGAACGGTGAACAGTCCCTGCAATTACTCAGGATCGTTAAGTGGAGAAAACCCAGATTCATTCATTCATTCACACTAGATTAAAAATTCTTCACTTCACCTGTTCGCAAATGTTTCACCCAGTGTAAAAGGTGCACAATGACTTATAGACTTTCGTCTTAGAATGAAGTTCGGCAAACCCAAAGTAAATGGAAAACCTGTGCCAAACGCCAAAGAACGAATTGCTAAGTCAATAAACAGTTCCTCTCCAGTGTTTGAAATCTTGAGCACCCAGGGACACTATGAATAAGCTTAAAGGCCTGGTCCAGCTAACAGTTTTGCTACCAAGATGTGGCGGAAAAATTGCCCACCAATACCTGTAATACCCGAGCTGACTTATTTAAGTGCCTTTTAAGAAGTAAAGATAATTATCTGGTCAGGGACATTCTAAGTCTACTTTTAGTGCTGCGAAAGCAACCAATCTGTTTGTAAAGCGATCTGATGTAACAAGTGACGTATGAGCTCGGGCGAGAAAATCGCGAGAATTTGAGGCGCCCTTAGACCCAATGGGTTAAAACGGTATTTGTTTCAGGCCAAGAAAACATTTGTGGAGGACCTTATTGCTGGAGGAGGCGAAGGTGGGGTCAAAGCAACAAAACGGAAAAGCCACGTTTTACAGCCATCTATGGCCTCTATTGAAGACGCTAACGCATGGCCTTAACAAGTTGCGTACTCGCCACAAGTTAACGCGAGGACTTTTTTCATTCGACGATACTACAAAAAGCCTTTGCAGAGTGACCACCGAAAAACGAAAACCTTCAACCGAAAAATGTGTGAAAGACAACCAACGCAGAAAACCTACACTACTGCATTCAATCGTGTCAAACAACCATTCATTTTTATCTTAAAAAGTCTGTCAAAAAGTTTGGCACTCATTATCAGACTGCCACCGAAAAGGGAAAAAAATGAAACTACCTTTATTCGACGCACACCTTGCAAATACAGGGGAACAGTCAACGCCCTTGTCGGTGGCTGAGACACGATAGGCATGGAGTTAAAGTAAAACACATGCATACAGATACACAAAAACTTATCATGTGATAATAACCGCACACATGATTGGCACTGCCAATCGGACCACATCGCAACAGAGTGGGATGTTGACACATCAAATGAAGGACTCAAACGCTAGATTCACTTTCGGCGATAGTATCCAGTCTCAGAAAAAAATTCCCCGGTTTGATAGCAGGGGAAGAGGTGAAATCACAAATTTGGCAGCCACATCATCCGAATCGTTTAATACTAAATAGATCAATGTTGATAAAGCAACCGAAACGTTTTAAGTCAAAACGGGATTTACATTCTTTTTACAAGTTCCTGACATACCCCACCCCTTAAATCATGTAATTGTCAGGACCTCTGACATTCCTAGAAAACATCAAAAATCCAAAAAAATGCATTTAAATCATGACCAAGTTGCGACTACGAGAGCCGTGATTTTGATTACACAACGCGGAGGGGTGTAGGGCAGGATTTTCCCGTGATGTTAATCGCGGCAGATCTCGCATTAGCAGTCGCGCCTGGGAGGAAGTGTGAAATACACACCCATACACACCCACATGAAGGAAAATGGCTTTGTGTTTGCTACCAAATTAACAATTCCACATTGGTGGATGCATTTATCAGGCAGGTTAGAAAGCGGTTCACAGGAAAGGAATACAAGCCACCTTTGATTGGTTGAAATGGAGCCAGGTAAAACCTTGATCAAAATTCGTAATCGGTCAATTAGGAAGTAATAATAGCAATGAAAAAAGGCTTACTCGATAGAGTTCAGCAGCTTTTGTGGTATTATCAGTGTTAAGAAGGAGGCAGCCGTAGTCAAGGAGGATATTGGCATAGAGGAGGTTGTGAGAGCCCAACTTTTCCCTGGAACAAAAGTGGCAAAAGAAAAGAGAAATTCCTTACAATTCTCAACAAGCAACTGACTGTACCTAATTCTAATCTTTTTAGAGCAATCTTCTGCGTACCTGCCAAGACCCTCCTCCCCCTATTAAAAGGTAGTGGTGCAAATGAAAGAAGAATGGTGTCAGTAAACTGTGTTGAAAGGGTACAATTATAAAAAAAAAAAAAACATTATGCCCACATATTACGTGATGGTCACTTTCCATAGGGAAACATATCTGAAAGCCAATCGGTGGATGTAAGATACATTACAAGGTAGCACCTAGAAGCCGCGTCCTAATTTCCTTTCAGGTATTAGATTTTGGAAGTGAAAAAAGGTGTCAACCAACCTGGTGAACTTTGCCAGCCACTTGATAAGCCTCACACCGAGAGCATACTTCCTCTGAATGATGCAGATGCGACAGGCTAATCGCAGCACCTGAATCACCACACGGGATGTACACGGCACCATTCTAATCTGCTCCAGTGCCAACATAGCAAAACGAAAGGCGAGGCGGTAGTTGCAGAGGGCATAGTAGAAGGTACCCAATTCCGCGAGTCCAAAAGCCATGCAGATGGGCTGACGAGGTGGAGAGTCACTACCACTAGTGGTGGTAGTGAGTGGTAGAGACAAAAACTGCGTTAACTCGGTATCATCACCTTCGTTTTCATCCTCAACTTGCACTTCCATCGGAGGTATAAGGCCCTGCTCACAATCCTCCTCCTGCCTCCTCTCCAGGTTCAGGGCACCGACAGAGAGGGTGTCGACACTCTCTATGGCCTCGGACTTCTTGCTACACACCTCGGATTGAGTTCGCCGCGCCTGGTACGGAAATGAAGATGATGATGGCCCTTATTTAATGTCAAATCCTCAAAATCCATACGATGCATATCAAGATGTGCTATCGCAACAGCATTTGTATCAGTTATCAAGTAATAATTCAAACGAAAAATGAGATTACTTAAGAAATACTTGATGGATAAGAAGATATGACGACTTTTGACAAATCTTTCCTCTCGGGATACTGGGAGTGTGATTTGATAACAGGTAAACACCATACAAAAAATGACGGAACTATAGAAAGGAAAGGCAGGAGACAGACAGGTACATAGTAAATGCTGATTGCTACGGGATACACGCATTAACTAGGGGGTGTGAAGAAGAACAGGATTAAGAGTATTCAGCAGAAGGTGATGGTAAGAAAATAAATGCCATCCAGGCTTCCCACTCGTGCACGGGCCTCGTAGTGACTGCAAAATCTTGTCTTGCTCACAGTAATTGACCACAATAATTAAAACTATCGCCTTGGCAGCTAACTTAGCAGACTGAGAATAGTCTTCTAATGTAGCTAACAGTACAAATGGGGTATTGAAAATACCAAAAATAGTTTAGTTTACCGTTGAAAAACCGGTGAGAAAGTATGTAATAATAAGACAAAATCTAGCTACTTACCACAAGATTATGCAGAAAAGTCATCATAACGGAAGGAGAGTGTTCACAAATTTATGAACAAGGGATTAAAAATCACGGAAAAGGCACTTTTGCTGCTAAAAATAGCATCAAGAAAAGTCTTTTCACCTTCAAAGAATAAATTTCCATCCTTTCCAGGCATGTTGAAGCGTTAAGTGGTAAAGTTATCCAGGCACTGATATCATTAATTTGGATAGGCACGCAAAAAAGTAGAAGTAACGAATTAGCCAGTTCTTATTTAGTTGAATCACTAGAAGTGAAAGAGCTAGATGCGTGAGTCTCTCAAAAGGAGGCAAATGTAAGAGAAGAAATGATCGAATCAGGATGTATTCAAACACACAATATACTCCTTCAAAAACCTGAAACACGCTATTCGAAAACCAGGCTTGAAGATATCGAGGACACAGCAAAATAACGCGCCCAACGGTAACTACACAGAGTTGGAATGGAGGAAATGATAAGAAAGTATGCCAAAGGAAGACAGGTTCACGGAACTGAGGCACATGACGTCACAAAACAGCTCTGACCTTGTCATTCAGGCCTGTGGGGTGCTAACACAAAAGTTCAGTTGGAGCTACTTTTAATTTTAGAGCAATGAAAACCACAAGACCTCTGATCAAGTTAGTTTAGTAAAATGGCCATATTCTCCAACGCTAAAAGGCAATTGCAAAACAAATCTAACCTGACGGCAGCGAAATGATAGAGGTATGGAATGACGTCTCAGCGAACCACTAATGGAGGGCCTCCTTTCACTAATGTTACTACCCGTAATTTACTAAGAGAAACTTGTAGATCGCGAGCGCCGTCTAATTTGTCCGAAAAAATGATGCGAATGAAAGAGGGATGGAAAGGGTGAAAAGTAACAGAAACCATGTCCTGTAATTAGAAACAAAAAGTATGCTAGCAAAAATAATTCAGGAATAACTACTTCTAACATAGCCTACTACTCCTGTTACCACCATTACTAGAATTTGCGTAATGAAGAACAAGTACGTCCTCCGAAATAAAATTAAGGCCACACAAATCCAGCTAATAGACTCACCGAACAGGATGCAGAGGGGGAATCGCCAGCCGAGGGGTCAGGTGCATGGTAGATGATCCTCGCCATTGTTCCTGGTGAAAATGAGAGGGTTGAAAGGCCACGCCGAAAGCCCGAGTTGTTGTCGCCTCGTGGAAGCGAAGTCAGCAGCTGCGCCTCAGTAGCGCTGTCTGAGGCAACACTTAATCCTAACCGATTTACCCGCAGAAGGACCTGTGGTGCTATCTTGTAGAGAATATCCCGGTGATCCGGATCCAGATACATGGCGTAGGCATTCATTGATTGCAGCATACTAAAACAACGAAGGTGAAGTTATGCGCTTAGGTATTAGTAGCACACTAGAGAAGTTGTCTGAGGATATTCATTGTTATTAGGAAAACTGGGTACCTAGCGACATCTATCTTTGACGCACAGCTTTCAAAAAGCACATCCAATGCGCTGTAAATGAAATGAAACCTACACGCAGAGAGTCTCATACTCCCAACGAATGCTAGTAGCTTCGAGATCCGAATTGGCGAGAGAAAAAGCATGGACGGACTTGAAGGTAGCGTAGGAGGCGCGAAACGCGTGGACAAATTCTGAGGCATCGTAGAAAAATTTGCTTACTTTCACACAAAGTTTGACAGTGGAGAGAAATGAGAGAAACTCCTTGGAGCAGATTCGTAGAGCGTCTTGAACATTTTCAACCATTCGATCAGATATTGAGTGCTGTTGCCAAGGTGGATCTTCATCGCTATCAGCTAAAATCACAGAAGAGTATGGTTTAATTAAATAACTGCGAACATAAATTCAAAGCTGTAGATGGCTTCAAATGTTTCATCAGTTACTCACAGATCAGTGTGTGTTGCATCCATGAGTAGATAAACTGCTGTTCGTCCCTAAATATAACTCATTAAAAGAAAAATAAATGACTTACCTGATCGATTCGTATAAGGCCTCAAATACGCGTAAATCCGCAAGGAAATCATGGACAACGTTAACACTTTCGAGAGCACCTTCGTGGCGTAGAAAACCATAATACACCATGGGAGACCAAAAAACAAAAAAGTTCTGGAATTTAGACATACGTGAAAGGCAAACCTACGGATAAAACCATTAGAGCTAAGTTATCCGGCAGTTTCAATATATTTTCCAGACCACCAGGTATCTCCTCGTTTAGTGACAAATAAAACGCACTGATGCATTGAAGTGAGGGACCACGTTTCATAAAACGTTTAAACAGCCTTTGTGAAACTGGACAGCAGTTGATTCGACCGCAGAATGTGGAAACATCTTCAACAGTCCCAAAGTCCTCAGACCGAAAAAATGTTCGCAGATCATCCACAGAATTGAACGCCAGCAACTTTTTCAGGTGCAAAAACGATTCATTGATATTTTGAAACAAAGGATTTTCGTCCTCCAGATCGCATATTGATAAGGAATACAGATCCAAAAGAGGAGAGTTCAATTCACCCATCCAGAGTATCGTCTTCTGAGTTAGGCGGTCCTAAAAGGCTAAATATGCGCGACATGAATTACTGTTGATGATGTACCCCTGTTTAAACCCCTTAAAAGTTTTTGTGTTTGTAACTAGCAAATCTTACTTTTATTACTTTTCGCAAGCACGTGTTGTAGTGCGTTAGTAGATACATTTACTTATAGTTTGCAGCAGACTAGAGATATCAGACAAAGAGTATGTGCTTTTAAATACCTTTATTCAGCTGTAAAGTGGCACGATTTCTAAGAGAAAAGGCACGAAAGTTACAATCAACCTTAAACACCAGCCCTTATAATTTGGAGGAAATATATAGATGCGTTTGGTTTACAACCATATTACCAAAATTCACTGCATCTTATGCTACGTAGTCACTTGAGTTTCCTCAATAGATGCTACAAAAGTAGAAACAAGTATTATTCTGCACTATTTGCGCCTTGAAAGTGAAATCTTGCAAATTTTGTGGGGTAACTTTTGCCTACCTCTCCCCGAAAGGACAAAATTCCTCCCCTCCTGTGCGAGTTCGATCTAATTTTACAATGCTCTTAATACCAGAACAATATTTACTATGGCTCAAAAATATACAGAGCCAGGAAACCACATGGAAGCCCTCAGTGGGTTGCGGTGATGTCAGCTCTATCTGGGACCGATTTGAATAGAACATCTAATCTTAACAAACCGTACTAAGTCACAAAGGAAGGCGTGGACTGTGAGTAACTCAAGCTGCGTAGGATTACGGCGGCGGCATTAGTGAAGCCTCATTTACTTCTCAAAACTGCTACAAGCTCAACACCCACTTATGATTAAGTAACAAATGCACAGAGTAGAACACCAAACCTCCTCTCACATCCTTCACCGAATGATCCCCTTTGCCAATAGCAGTCCCGGCTTTTGTGACAGCATTGTTGCATTAATTGATCACACATATAAGGCTGCAAATGGCGCTACTTATCGAAAAGTGTGTGAACAAGCAAGTTCACGGCCTGTTCAATCTCCAATTTTCGTCTTGTGATCTATACGACTCAACAACTAACGTATTCTGACCGCCATGAATGGCCATTAGTACCCATGGAAAATTGAATATAATTCTAAAGAGCCACAACAATGCATGATTGGAATCGTCCTCTTCTTCTTCTAAAGAAAAGACAGGCTGGAAGATGATCTTTAACTCCCACATTTCAAATGCTAATTGATGGTCGCGGGTACACTTGCCTCACACCAGAGTCATTTAATAGACTTCGAGATTAAGAGTATCTTCATGAAGATAAAAAGCGGTATTCAGTTCTCCCTGCTACTTACTTTTTATTTTAATGCCACCTAATCATCACACTTGGTGCTACTCGACTCCTAAAAACGTGGATGGGATAGTCTTTTTTCCAAGTAAGTCACAATATGCTCCATTTCGGTTTATTGTAGCAGACCCCCAGGTCTTCGTGTTGGGCACGAAGCTCAGGTAGACCATTTCTGGCTGTTAGCGAATCACACAGCAAAATAAATACTTAAACAGCAATATGAAGGTGTCCCACCTTTCCCACCTCCTCTCTCATTCCATTGTCAAGCTGTTTCACGAACGAATTAAGTCGCACTTTTAACCACCATTCGTGGTATCATTTACTTTGTCGCCGGTTCCTCTAGATCGAGTATGCTCTTCCATGTGGCTGTACAATCAAGAAAAGGTAAACTTTCCTGTCGGAGTATTCAAGATATAAGGCTTCGGGAAACGAAATCCGGGGATGATAATGTGATTACGCATGGGATAAGAGGATATACTACAGGTCCAGACTGTTCATCAAATCATTTTGCGTAAGTCTGACCCCGCCGTGATCGTCAGCAGATAGTAGAGGTCACCTCCACATTATTATTGTTAAAGGGGAGAACTCAACGGGGGGGCAAGATTATTCAAACAACTAAACTTAGAAAAGCATATTTCGAGAAAGTTGGAGTGGAGATAGTTTCATTTTGGTCTAAAGATGAAGATATTGCTGTCAAGAGTAAGCCACAGCGCCATGGTTTGGAACAAATTTCTGGCATAACACAGAGGTAAACGTGAAATTGGCGCATTGCTGCCAACACCTCAAAGAAGAAGATGTCCTTAACCCAGTCTTTTCAACTTTGAGGCTGCCCATTAACTTGGACGACCTCTACTTCTACTTCATTCATGCCATCGACGCCGACAACACAGAACACCAAAAACTACTAAGCAAACATGCGCTTCACCTATTTGTCTAGTAAGGAGAAAAAGAACTGAGCCAGTCACTTGTGGATGTAGGGTAGGAAATAAAACGGAACTGTAAACAATGGCGCCTCTCCTATTTCACATCATCAAAATTTGGATTCCTTACTAGGCAAAAAAGTAATCCAGAGGTTAGGCGAAAAACCCGTGAGTAGAAGGCAGTAAAAACAAGAAAGCGATTATTAAAGACGCTTTCCTGAGATTGACAATGTAATTGACGCCTAGCTAGAAGAAAAGTAATGCATAGCATCTAATGAGGACTGAAAGAAACATTAAGTTCAACGTGAATCATGGGAAGATCAGTGGGAAGTTTGCCACTTTGTAGAATTTTCTCAAAAGAAAGCACGTGATTCTTGACATGGGGCACGAGCACAGAACGTGAGGTAAGCTGCACCTCCAATGGTCACGATCGCTGGCCGTGCTGGAGACTGGCGAGTGATTCTGTACCACCGAATGTCTAAGAACAGATATTCGCAGGAATGGATCCATTCTTATCATAGTGGCTAAGCATCCTCAAATCACACGTACAGCTGGACGTTCTCGCGCTTGTCAGAGCTCATCTAGGTGTGACAATACACGATTTGTTAAGCCTGACAGTGTCAGGCGGATGAGGTACCTGACGCACCTTAGGAATATTTATCATGATCTAACACAACGCGGCTGGGAGTCAACTGACAAATGTGTCAACGCGGCGATGTGAGTTGCCAAATTAATATGTCGGAAGATACCGACTTAGGTTTTGTGCAAATACGCACTTCAGTAGACTTGGCGATGCGCTGTTTGCCGACAACGCCTTGTGTGTGCGTGAAGCAGATATCCGGTAAACGGAAGGAGGGAAGAATCACCCAAGACTCACAATATCCTCGTCAGTACAATCATATTTAATTATGCTGACGGTAGCCTAAAAAGGGCTGCTGCAGAGTCTGCAAGACCAAGCTGCTTCGACTAGGATGACGGCCTTGCCATTGTGGTGATGAGTGGCACAGTGGTCACGTCTCTGACGAACACACACTTCAAAGAAGAGCCAATCACAAGTAATGACTAGAGATGGCTGAAATGGAGCATCTCGTGAATGACCATCACAATTGTATCATGCGACGTCTGCTGTTACAAACACGTGAATGGTTTGGGGAGGCAGAACATGGATTGCACGAAATGATGCAACCACGTACTAGTCGCGCGTGGATAATCGTAGATCAGGCCAGGACCAACTACTCGACGGAGTTGCTCCACAGCAAGTACATTAGAAGTCCTCGAATTTTCACTAACAAGACACTATCACGTGCACACAACACTGACTGATGAATGTCGACGATTACACCACCAGCAGGACATTCTTGCTCCTCCAGTCAGTGTAGTCCCATGACTAACCTGACGAACCACCGGAGCAGACACGCAGCTCCAACAACCACACACACCAAGTACACATTGTAGTTCTCACATACTACAACCTTTCCTCTGCTGTATTGACACGGAGTTCGAGATGCCACCAACTCACATGCGTCATCTGCGATCCGTGCTTCGGTGGCAGACGGCATGACCCATGAATTGACCTCGGTAGTACAACACCTGCCATCCTTCAAATGGAGCATCCCTCGAGACTGAAGACACCTCGTCACGAGGACGTCTCATGCCATAAACCAACCATCTCATCTCTCACCCCCACCATGCGCAAGGCACTACTCACGATGCAAACACATCCATCGCCTCGTCACCTCCAGTCGCTGCTTATGCCGTTTAATTACCAAGTCATGAGTAGAGGCAGTTGTTCAGTCAGTCAGACAAACAAATTGTCACTCTCACTCACATTGCCTCACAGCTTTCATCCCCCTCAATATGACCAAACGAGAAGGCATAGATTTCCTTGCAGTTGCGGACATCGACGCAATGAAGGCAGTTCTAGCAGAAAACCAGTCAGACGAGCAGACGGTCAAAGGCTTTCCATCAAAAAGAGAATGATGCGCATGGTGAGAAACGGATATAAGGTCGTGAGAGGAGTCACGATTTCCACCAGTGCAATGGCGCTGCCCAAATCGGACTATACTACGGCTGCGGACTACTTCTTTACCACCAAGATTCTGTGATTTTTTCGCACGTTTCACTTCCACCAAACGGCAATAGTGAGTGACCATGACGCCTACCTTCATAGCACAAACTGCCGATGTCTCGTGAAAAACCTTGCTGTCTCAGTCCTGACTCAAGAATCCAAAGGCTAAGTCGAGAAAGCTGACAACCAAGCCATGATTTCGACAGATGTTCTGCTCACCCACGCACCTTCAATTTCACAGGCACTTCTTCCACTTCGCCCTCCATCTCGTCCTCCACTTCCATCTCACTTGCATCCACACCACCTCTTCTCTGCACTCACAACAAATACTCTTCCACACTGACGACTTCCACCATATAATGCAGGCACAATGGCGACCCCACGAGTAAACCATCCGCATCACCTTGCCTTCCTCCCAGTTCGCAATCCTCACGCATGCATGCCAACGGTCAACGAGGCACCCAGATACTTGTTTGTCCTCCAAAACCAGATCCACAAATTTCCTCCTCATCAATCACACAGATAGAGGGCATTGCGTCCACGCCCAAAGAATCCAGTACTGCACGACCCAATCTGTGTCCACAATCGCACACTTCACACGTACAACGAGGCAACAAACTTCAACTTCGCCATCCACTACGTCCGCACCTCACGTAACCCGGACAGCCTTCACTGCCTTCATGCAATTCCCTTCACATCTACCTCACCTCCCATCCCTCAATACATCCACCCATGACACTGACCTACCACAATCAGCAACCACATTCCCACCACCATGGGCACGAGGAACCTCTCTGACGTCGAACCACCCACCATCCACCGTTACCACACCTCACAGTTGAGCAAAGACAATCAAACACCAAATACATACCCTTCTTCTTTCACACGTAATGCCTTCCAAATAGCCACCAATCAACTCCATTATAAACATCACATTTGCAGTGACTGCTGCATCCAAGCTGGAGGTCAGAAGGCGCTTCCATCGCAATCGGTGTCTTCGAGAAGGCAAGCGAGAAAGAACTTGGGATTAAATCCAGTAGTACATCTCTCTGAAGGGCATTCCAAAACACCTAGAGGCCACTTCCGATAGATGGGGCAAACTCGTTTTGGGAAGACGTGCTTGCGCTCAAATCAATTGACTCAACGTACAGTGGGAGATGCGGAAGGTCAAGAGGTATGGCAAATACCAAAGTAGGCGGCATCGGAAATGCATTCAACTTCATGGCATTCAGTCACTCTCATCACAAAAGGATCGAAGGGCGCGGACACACAGGCAGCCAGTCAGCCAGCCAGCCATACAGGCAAACAGACTGACTGACTAACAATCGTACAATCGGGTAAAGACGATGGCAAGCGAGTACTGGGTAGTGAACATCTCAACGTCCAACACTTCTCGACGACAGAGATACGCCCCAATGACACCGAGTTAGCCAGCTACTCGGCGTGCTTCGCACGACCCTTCTTCCGTCTCGACCTCGATACAGACACCGCTTCTTGTGCATTCGCAGGGACGGCGCTAGACGAGTCATGGCCAAACACAGAGGAATCTGCTGTGCATGATGAGGCCTGTGACAAGGACCACACAGAGCAGTTGGCAGCAGCAGTGGCATTAGAGGTGGTGGCAGCAGCAGCAGTGATGGTACCACTTCCAACGCCCTGACCTCTGGAGGCTACATCGAGCCAAGAGGAGGTCGTTTTCACCTTTTCAGGGGATTCCATTCCGTCAACGCAGGCGCCACTAGCCACCACAGTCCCAGATGATAGCTAATTTAAGTAATTTCAATTAAAATACGAATATTACACACGTATTTGTACAGCTACATAATGGCCAAATTGCCAACTACATCTTTTTGTCCACACACAAACATCAATCCAACTTACTATAACACACCACCATCGCCACTCATCCCAACCACTTTCCTTACTCTGTGCAATGACACCGCACAGTCTAAAGATAATTGCAGTGAAACACAACCATCACAAAGGTGACACTAAACAGACACAAGATTTTAGTCGACTACTTCCTTGACTACAAAGTGACCAAGTACGAAATCGGTCACATTCAAACTACCATCTACATTACACTTACTGTTCAGGGACACCTAAGATTCAATTGAGACGAAGATCATAATCCCCCTTTTCACATGCTGCACTAACTACACTAATCAAGTGCAATCAACACTCAGTGACAACCAATCAAGCAACTTACACCAGCCGAGGAGATGAAAGATGGCAGTAGTGATGGCAGAACAGGACTTGAGTGACATCGACTTGACGACAACACCTCCGCCATGGCAACGTCCAGAGGAACAAAGTCCTCGTCTGTGGGAACCACTTGTGTCCACGACGTACGAATGAACGGTCGCGATTCAGCAGCTACAATGTTTCATCTCACCTCAATCACCCACATTCCAAATGTCACAGTGCACCATGTCTTAGTCACTTCATTTAAGACGTGAAGAGTCACGAGCAAATCTTTCAGATCGCACACCACACCAAGCATCCCACCTGCATCACACCTAACGCAAATCAGAAGACTGCAGCAAATAAAATGCAACAGGAATGCCGCGCCTCTCTCCCCCTACATAATTAACACCTCACCCAGTACAACTTACATGGATAACTAAGCTACAGTAACAAATGCGACGCTAATTTGTGGAGTGTCAGTGTGTGACCTCGAACAAACACAGCACATGGAGGAGTGGTTCCCATCATACACCGTATTTGTGGTTGTCACACTGCCGCAAAGGAACTACCAAATCCGGCAATTGCTAATCACAAAAACCATGTCAGTCACTCCAGATGTCGATCATTAAAGTCAACTGACTATTCTGTGCACATATAAATTCACTAAATAAGAAACATAAAGACCAGGTTCTGGAGCAATACAAGTCCATACTTACGCACTGACAGAAGCAGGTCTTCAGCTTCCTCTTTGGCGCGCGTTAGACTCCTTTCACGAGCTTCTTTTTGCTCTCTTCGGCGCTGTCGCATGGCAAGTATGTCTGACACCAGAAGAAGGGTCTCTGCACTGATAATCGGACTCTCGAATTCAATCTCTATCAGACGAAACGTACGCCCCAAAGGCAGGTGTCTCAGATGGCGATACCGACTGCGCAATGTCTAATAGAGTCAAACGGAAAACACTCATATGAATGCTTCAATAAACTATCGCATGCTCCTAGCACACTTAACACCTACCGAACTCATGGTGTAAGTCTCAACTTCGACAACCTTGCCCCTAATTTCTTGGGGTAAGTTAGAGACACCAAAATCTTCCACAAGACATCGCCAGTTCATGCTGTGAAGGTAGACGTCATGGCCACTGACTTCTGCAGTAAGTGGAAATGAAACAAATCAATGATCACCAAACCTTGGTAGTAAAAGAAGTAGTCCTCAGCTGTAGTGTCTTCTGGGACAGACGAAGCCTCATCGCTTGTGGAGATCATGACATCTTCCATGACCTTCTTTTCTGCCTTAAGTTTACGCAAAATTCTCTTTGCAATGAGGAACCTTTGTTCATCTACCTCCTCCGATTGGCCTTCTGCCAGAATGGCCTCCATTGTGGCTATATCCCCATCTACAAGCTCACTTATATCTTCCCGTTTTGCCACTGCCAAGCGGGATAAAAATCTCGCGGCAACGTCAGCCTCACGACCGCCGCTTCTCCAATCTCCTTGCATTTCACTCGCGACCGTCGGGAAAATGGACCTCTTGCGGCGACGCATAAGTTCCAACCGAACCATATCGCCGACCTTTGGAACACGAGACGGGAAAATACGAACCCTGAACAGGAGGGAAGTGAGAGTGACAAGTTAACCAACCAACCTTCTCAAATCATTGGTTCTTAACTGAACCCCACAAACAGCGCATTGTTTGCAGGAGGTATCGTTCTCAAAAGCAATATAACAACTGACACAAAGATAACAGTAGACGTGTCCGCATGGTCCCATACGTGGTAAAACTGGCGCATCCAAGCATATGGGACACACAGACTCCTCCGTTTGGTAACACCTCACCATTAAAACATCTGACCATGGCACTTGCACATCCGGATTCCGACAGATTTCTCCACTTTCGTCCAGAGGAGTTATCAGCAGTTGGCAGTTCGCTGCAACATAATTGATCTCCTTGGCACTGCTCACAGCCTTAGTAAAAGCTTCCGCCCTAAATAAATTCCCCCGTTCGAAGCTATATTCCACATTGCTATTGAGGAAGCGCAGATAGTTCTCTCTTCCAGATGAGCGACGGAAGGGATTAGCCTCTGTGAAAAAATAGTGGGGTTCGTCCACAATCCCTAAAGCTTTCATAGGAGCACACTACGAAAACGAACCTCTCCATGCACCGGTTATGCACGAATTTGCCGGAACCATACACCTTCGTCCGTTACTTGCCATTCCAAACTGTACACGAGCCTGATCGAGCACTCGCAGTTTTCCACATATACAGATAAAAGCAGTGTATCACGAATATAGAAGGATGCAAATAACTTTTAAGCCGTATATACAAAAAAGAAGAAGAAATGAAAAAAGTCCGTCTGTACAAAACACGAAATTGAACTGATGCATCTACATAAACAAAACCATATGAACGCATTAAGCAT